>NW_006160142.1:1906907-1908127 GCF_000334495.1 Tupaia belangeri chinensis | reverse complement strand
AAGAGTGATTTTTATACTGCACGCTCTAGAGTCCGACTGAAGAAAGTTTAGGACATTGTCCCATCCATGGTGAAGGAAGCCTAGAAGCTTCCATGGCAAGCTCTATTCTTTCATTTGTTTTTGCTTGGACAGGTGGAATACTGGCACTGCTCTTCCCAGCCTCATCATCAGGAATCTAGCTCATATACTGAGGGAGAGTTCTAACTCACAGGTCTAACTTGCATGTTTCCCCAGTAAACTTGCCATTTTCACTTCCTTGTGGTCTTAACCCAGGATGATTTTGTTCTCCTAGACGCTGTTACCAATAATGGGGATTTTATTTGGGGATCAGTCTTCTCCAGACTCTGGGAAATAATAACAAAAACATCATAAATACTTGAATAAAAACAAAAAATGCTGCAAAATGCATTTATCTTGGCATCATTATTGTAGATAACTTTATCTCATATCATTTGCTTCTCTGCATATACAAATAACCATTTTGGTATGTCATCTAAGTCAACTGGTCCTGTGAGTTACTTCTCAGTAGCGGTGAATTCCTGGAATTCTCATTTCATTCCTTTCACAAGCAAGTGGCTCCACTGGATGTAAACAGGTTCCATAAATGAACAATGCCTATTTATGTTCATGTCCTTAATGTCTCTAATAATTTCTCTTTAAATTTATGCCTTACAAATAACTGTCTCTTTGGTACCAATGATTTTCTACCTTTCCACTCTACTGTTAATAGGGAAATGTGCATTGTTGAAAGACTTCTATTTTTAGTACTCAGTCTATGTTGCTAGGTAAAATATACTCTTAATATGAAGTTGACAAGCAGACTTTCACCCTAGAGATGATTGTACATGCTGTATAACCCTCCTCAGGCACAGTCATACCAACGAAAAGGTAGATGTCAGTGTACACTTTCTCTGGGTCAGAGCCGACTGCAGACCTAGAATCAAAACATTCCTTAGATCTTAGGTCCTCAGACAATAGGGCAGACTTTAAAATAGCTGATATTTAATCATAGCGAATGACAACATATTGCTAGTGAGAATCTGATTAAACTTGGTTTTTGAACCCTTTGACAGTGTGAACATAAACATCAGGGACACTTTCTGACTATAATTCCAAATTATGTGACAGTCAAAGAGGAAGGAATATGCCAATATTTGGAATTTTCCCAGAATGCTGGTTGGCCCTTTGGATATGCAGGTGTATGTCTAGTACTGGACATG
>NW_006160142.1:1898411-1906459 GCF_000334495.1 Tupaia belangeri chinensis | reverse complement strand
AAACAATGAAGTCCAATTAAAGGGTGATCAGAATGATGACATGAGCAATTTGTGTATGGGAGAAATTGGATTTTGGTTTTTTGTCTTTCGTGTCTTTGTGCAATAGTACTACTATGAGCTATCATGTATTGAGCATAAATTCAATAAATTCAATTCAAGCACTGCTCTGCTTGAATAAAAAATGTACCCCTAATATTAACTTTATGAAAAAGAAGCTAATATCAACCCTAAATTTATAAATTGAAGGTGAGACACACGGAGGTGAAGGAACTTACTAAGTCGTGTATTCACTTAATGGTGGTGCTGGGGCTGTCTCCCTTGGCCTGCACTATTACCTCTACAACCTCTGTTCCAAATAACTTATAGCATTCTTAAAAACAGTAGTTTAGTATTCATAGGTATAGATTATCACCAGCACTGCTTTTGCTCTCTAAACATGCATCTGCCTGTGAAAATATATGACAAAAAAGAATGTGAGAATAGAGGCCTCTGAGTCCGCGAGCGGCATTCTCCCCGTGGTAAAACTGGAGAGCTGTAGAACTCTACACAGTTGGAAATATTCTCACGCACAAATGTCCCTCTTCCACTCAGGACCCATTTCACATCCAGACTGCAAGCTAGGATTTTTTACATAAGGAAAGCAGCGTGTGCGCAACACCATTATAGACATAAGAAGTAAGGCCTGAAAACTCCCAGCACTTCAAAAGACATCGTGAGTTCTCCAGTTAAAGTTGTTTTATATTCACTTTTCCTGAAAGAAGAAATCCTGTAGTTAAAGTTCCTTCCACGATAAAAAGTAGTTTTAACTACGGCAAAGCCAAACTTGACTGAATGTCCTTTTTTCTAATTTTGCCAGTAGGTGAGGATTTTGTAATGACTTGAAAGGTGTTGAGAATACAGGATAGATTTTTACTTTTTCCACACGTGACTTTGTATTAAGTCATTGAACAGCACTACTTTCACTAACAACTCAATCAGCCCTTCTCTGTATATGCTATCTCTTGTTCCGTTGTCATTTTTTCCTCTATTTTAATCTAGAGCTACAAGTGGCCAGAAGTAAATCCTACCTGTACAATTAACTAAAATATTTTTTTTTCAAATGCAGGTATCAGTGACTCACAATTTTTTTTTTTTTCTTTTAGAGGTTTTTGCTATAGGGCGTGCGCGATCGCCAGAAGACAGAGGGAGACAGAGAGACAGAAAGCGAGAAATCACCCAGCCACGTCGTAATCCCTTCTCCTCCATTCTCCTCTCAGGATCCAGAGTGGTTTAAGTCACCGGGTCCGGGACTCGAAACACTGTCGACTACATATATCTAGCAACATAGCCGTTATGCTAACTGCTGGTCCCCTCACAAATTTTAAGAAAAGTTATTTGGATGCTTCTATTTTTCAAGCTCTATACATGGTGGGAATATGACTAAAAGGGGTCAGCTATTCATGAAAATACTTAGTCATTGGGCCAACAGGTGGATTGGTGGTTAAGGCACTGGACTCTCAAATGGCCAACTGTGGTTCAAGTCCTGGATGTGACAGCATGCTTTCTCACTTCCTTCTCTATCTCTGTTTCTCTGTGGTGAGTGCATGTGCCCTGTAGCAAATTTAAAAAATAATAATAATGATAAAGAAAATGAAATAAATCATTCTTTAAAAAGTACTTGACCATTATTTTGTATCCAATGATTATTCACCCCTGTATTGGCTCAAGAAGCAGTCATTTGTAATATTGTTTGTGGGTACATACTATGGAAGGTGCAAAGAAAATAGGTATATAACTTGTCCTCTAAGTGTTTACAACCAACTTCTCTGAGGAATCTTCTAAGGCACTTTTTTAAAAGAATACATTATAACTCTAGTTTCTTCCTAGCTGTTTGCTATTTCTGCAGTCTTGACAGAGAACTTTGCATAACTGCAATGCTTGCAAAAACTCCCCTGACCTCCTGAAGATCCCAGCTGTGAGAGTTCTCTTCTGTCATTCATCTGAAATATCCAAGTATTCATACAGTACCCGGCAAACAGAGAGCATTCATGCTGAGGGTCATAGAGAAACAAACTGAGATAGAATTAACAAAATTATTCCTAGTTCATTCTTTATGCAGTGTCTAAAATTATGTGAAGAGTTCTCAATGTGAAATAATAGCATGAAATAAGTGATAGAAAGCATAAATACTAAATAAATTCCAAAGCAGAATAAATTAAAAGAAGACCACCTAAGTACAGGGTGTAGAATTTAAATAGATGAAGAACACTAGGAAAGGAATTTTGGGTGCAGTAAATGTTTAGGACATGCATCAGCAAAAGGAGGTTTTTCATAAAACTTCACTTAACTTATGAAAGTAGGCATACTGCAGAGATACTAGCTTTTTGCCTAAATAAAATCAGCTTCTTGTACTTAATAGACCTTTTTTCATACCTGTTGGTATTAGGATTTGGGTTCTCAGAAATAGCAGAATCAGGTATGTTTTTCACCTTCTTTCATTCATTAGTATTTTAATTCATTTAGTACTGGGTCAGGCCCTGTGTTCTGTATTTGCCATTAAGGATAGCCCTGAAGAATAAAATAACTCTCTGAAGAAAGACATCAGCATACTAGATGAGGTTTTTCTCTGGCATGATGGCAAGACTACTTGTCTTTGGTGTTTTAGAGACTGATTGTGCACATTTGACATTTTTCAAGCTTCTAGAGCTACTTTCTTTGCACTCAAATAAACTAAGTTTGCCTGTGTAGTCTTACAATAGTGACTTGAGTTAGGCCTGTCTCGTATTTTTTGTTTCCCCCCAGCATATCACAGTTTTTCCTCAACACACAAACTTTTTCCAGGATATATTATAGACATACACATTTGCTTTTGACCACTAATTTATTTTCTTAACCTGAAAATATATCACTCTACCAAATATCTCTAGGCAAAATCAAATGAATTTACTTTGTCTGAATCAGATACGCTAAGTAATTCTGGGACCAGCAGTTGGCATAATGACTGTCACTGGACTCCCATGTACTCGACGGCGGTTTGAGTCCTGGACCAGGTGGCTTGAACTCACGCCGGGCACGTGTGCTGCATGCCCAAGATCCCGAGAGGAGAATGGAGGAGAAGGGATTACAGTGTGGCCATTACCCCTGGGGGGCGACTTCTCGCTTTCTGTCTCTCTGTCTCTCTCTGTCTTTCTGGTGAGTGCACGCATCCTATAGCAAAACCTCCCCAAAAGCAAAACAAAACAAAAAACAGATGTGCTAAGTAATTGTAAAGTGTACTTTTGGAAAGAAACCGTTTTATGTTTAATCTTAAAATGGCTGACCTTCTTAACTAATCACAGAAAATCAAATTGTATTTTTGGAGATGGTGGCAGTTTTGGAGGAAGGGTCTCATGACAAGGTATTGGCATAAAAACGGAAGACTCGTATGGGGTATCTGACGAGATCTCAGCAGAGAAAAAGGAAGTGTGAGGAATATGAGGGATGAGGGAGAATCTGACTTAAGGGACTGATGCTATAAAAAAATGATAATGACATTATTTAATAATGATAAAGGTGTGTAATAGAGAATGCGGAACCACAGAATTTTGTTCCAATACTAATCACTTCTTTCTCACAGTTAAGCATTAGTATGCTTGACATTCCAAGTTTTATTTAAAAGACCTATTGATTGTTGACCAGATCTCTTATTTACTTGGGAAGCATCTTTGGGTAGCACCAACATAATCTTTTAGAAAACTATAATGGGGAGACCAGCAGGTGGCATGTGGCATGGTGGTTAAAGTGCTGGACACTCCCACATGGCTGACTATGATTTGAGTCCTAGACCTGGTGGCTTGCTCTCTCACTTCCTCGCTCTCTCTATCTCTGTCAAATTAAAAATAAACGAGTGAATAAATAAAATTAAATAAATAATTCTTTTAAAAAACTATAATTCTTTCAAAACAAAAGAGTAATTATTCAACATCTACCCCTTCCACCTGTTCCACTGGAAAATTGCTATTCATGTGTGATATACTCTCTTAAAATATTTTGCAACTTTTATAATTCAACAAATGTAATTCTTCCAAATTACTTGTAATTTTTCAAGAAAATATTGCCTTGTAACTTGAGAGTGTAAACTCTCTTGTTTTGTTGTTAGATAGCTCGTTTTCTTGCTGTACAGCTTTGCTCCCTCTAATACTCAATGTTTAGGCAACATTAGGGCATAGTGCTGTTCTAGAATTTAAAACTGAACCCCTGGCATATTAAATAAAAGTATCTCTGTTTTAAAACAGATTTCTGACTTGTAATATTACATTAAAAGCTTTCAGAAAGGAAAATATTTACAAGAGGTATCATGCTTTCAGTGGGACCAGAGCCAAGTGCTGGACACTCCCACATGGCTGACTATGATTTGAGTCCTAGACCTGGTGGCTTGCTCTCTCACTTCCTCGCTCTCTCTATCTCTGTCAAATTAAAAATAAACGAGTGAATAAATAAAATTAAATAAATAATTCTTTTAAAAAACTATAATTCTTTCAAAACAAAAGAGTAATTATTCAACATCTACCCCTTCCACCTGTTCCACTGGAAAATTGCTATTCATGTGTGATATACTCTCTTAAAATATTTTGCAACTTTTATAATTCAACAAATGTAATTCTTCCAAATTACTTGTAATTTTTCAAGAAAATATTGCCTTGTAACTTGAGAGTGTAAACTCTCTTGTTTTGTTGTTAGATAGCTCGTTTTCTTGCTGTACAGCTTTGCTCCCTCTAATACTCAATGTTTAGGCAACATTAGGGCATAGTGCTGTTCTAGAATTTAAAACTGAACCCCTGGCATATTAAATAAAAGTATCTCTGTTTTAAAACAGATTTCTGACTTGTAATATTACATTAAAAGCTTTCAGAAAGGAAAATATTTACAAGAGGTATCATGCTTTCAGTGGGACCAGAGCCAGCCCTGTTTTTCAAAGCACTTGAAGTAAACAGTAGGACATTTTTTTTCTTTGATGTTATTTCCTAATATTATCCCTTAAATTATTGAATAGACTTTTATACTTTGTTTTTTTCTTTAATTTGCTGGAGGATACATGTGCTTGCCAGAGAGAGCTGTAGAGAGAGGTAGAGAGAGGGAGAACAAGAAATCACTCCCACCTCCACCAAGGAGCTTGGTCACATCACAATCCATTCTCCTTCATTTTTGTCCCTCCTTTTGGGACCTGGAGCACGGACACCACACACCTGGGGTGTGATTTCAAGCTGCCAGCTCAGGACTTGTATGACAGCTGTGTGGGGATCCAGCTCATGTAATCATTAGATGACAGCCTGGCCCAGGCTTTTTATACTTTTATTCTTTCAAAACAAAAGGATAGTTATTCATTATCTACTCCTTCCTCCTGTTTCACTAGAAAGTTGCTGTTCATGTGTGTATTGGAAACCTATTAAAGGTTATTAAAACAAGCTCCACCTGTTTTCCAACTGTTTGCGTGAAAATAAGGTCTTAGTGGAAGTACTCATCAAAATTATGGCAGACCCTCATCAAAAATATGTTTTGGGTCCTCTCTATAGTGCAGTGATAATGTGCTGCTCAAGAGAAGCTGGATCCACTGTGGTTCAAATCTCTGGCTCAGTCAGCCTGAAACACACTGGGCACACACTTGAGTGCTCAAGATCCGAGGGGCTAGAAGACTACAAAGAAGATTGTGGTGTGGCTAGATCCTGTGGAGGGTGATTCTTCCTTTCTCTACCTCCCTTTTTCTCTTTCGTGTGTATGCACACATGCTTTTATAAGAACATAAAAAAATTTTTTGATAATCTACAATTACTTTCTTGACAGATGTATAAATAAGAATCTCATCCAATCCTTTCTCTCTCCCTTATAAGTTTTAAGACACTGTGTTTCTTTGTCTTTGGTATTTGCATTTTAATCCTGATTTTTTAAAAGTGAAATAAAGGATATACTAACTTTTACAGGAATAGGTGAGAAACATTTTGTGGCTTGGGAGGTCATTGAAGTCTTCCCTAAAACTGCTGTAACACTGACTCTCTTGATAGAAGCTGTTGGACTCAGTGTGTAAGTATATAATAGTATAAAACCCAAGTTGTAAAAAACAAAACCAAAAAATATTATTTTCTATATCATCCACATATTGCAGCATATTACATATATAGTCACTTTAGGAACATTACATATCTGATGATTTTTCTGTATCAAGGGCTTTATTCAGTTTAGCAATTCCCTATATATTTTACAAACTGATTTTTCTCTGTAACAAGAATTTTGGCTGTTAGGTAAGGGAATTTTTAAAATATAGACATCATTTTTGTTTTCAAAATTAAGTAAAGGAATTCTGATCTAAGCGTCCAAAAGTTACAGTAAGATGAGAGAATACTGATATGGTAGTAAGATTCAGTGACTCTCATCTTAGTGTATATCCTTAACCATTTCTCAGGGCTTCTGATATGTACTTCCTACCTAGAATTCTATTAATGCCATTAGTAATGGCATGCTAAAGGAACAGGCTTCAGACATTTTTGTATACATTAATATGCTACATAATGATATTTCAGTATAGTACACCACATTTATAACAGTGGCCCTGTGCAAAGTATATAGGTTATACTGCATAGCCAAGGTCCATAGAGGGGAGTATCATTAGGGTGGTATAGTACACTGTGATGTTCTCACAATAAAATTGCCTATTCATTCCTCAGAACATATCTCCATCATGAAATGTATGATAATTTGGGGAAAGAGGGCATCTGACTCTGCTGTTAGATCAGCTTTCTGTATCTGTCATCCAAGAACATTGGCTTAGAGAAGAGTGTAGTAGTGTCACGAAGAAGTATTCTATGATCAAATGAGCTTGGGGAAACTAAATTCCATTTGTGATGGGTGGCCTGTGCTTGGTTATACAGAACGTTGAGAAATTCTATTAAAAATCACTCTAGCTTGGGGCCAGGAGGTGACCTGGAGGTTAAGGTGCCTGACTCTCACACGGACAACCATGATTCAAGCCCCACACCTGGTGGCTTGAAAATCATGCTGGGCACGTATACATGCATGCCCAAAATCTCAAGAGGAGAATAGAGGAGAAGGGATTGTTGCATGGCCATTTTCTCTTACTGTCTCTATCTCTCTCTTTCTCTCTGTTTCTCCCCCTCTCTCTCTGGTGAGTGCATGGGCCCTATGGCCAAAACCTTTCAAAAAAATTATGTTGGCTTTATTTATATTAGCAAGTGAATCTGGTTAAGGAGATTTTTTGTACTATTTGTTGCATCTTTCCTGTATTCTTGAAATTATATCCAAGTAAATTTATATATATATATATACACACACACACACACACACACACACATATATAATGATGAGGATTTATTAAGTAGTTACTACTCAAAATATGCTTTTAAACTGTTTTATGCTTAAAGCTAATAGTATATATAATAACAATGTTATTAAATTTTCAGGTCAATATCCAACATCCCATATTTGAGGATGTTGTGTCTATTTAATCCATTTCAGGGATACATACATTATGATTAGCTAAAATATAATTTTAAGTTTAGAATATTATAGGAGAAAACCTTCAACCATCCCAGATATGTTAGCAATGGATATATATTCTGGATATCACTTCATATACAGTGCTACATAAACTTATCAACGGCATATAAAACTAGAAGTAGATATATGACTTTTCAGTGTGTTTTTAAAGTATTTTTATATTAACACAACCTGATATTTCTCTCTGCCTATTAATGTTCTTTCTTATAGTCCCTATTAATCTATATTGGCTGAGTGTAATGATTACATACATACATATACATACACAAACATAAATGCATAATTATTCCATGCTCTAAAACAAGGTTTTGATTTGATGGGGCTGGCTCTTACCCTTGTAGTTCAAACATGCCCATTTTCCCACTCCTTATGGTAAATGAGATCTTCCTTTCATGAGATTGAGATGGGCATGATCTTAAACACCGTACTCTTGTCATCCCTGTAGGTGGCAGTATCTGCCAGAGCTTTATGGTGATGCTCCTCCCCGCCCCCCCCCCCCCCACTCTCCGTCTTCTTTTTTT
>NW_006160142.1:1860943-1897820 GCF_000334495.1 Tupaia belangeri chinensis | reverse complement strand
AGAAAAGACCCCCCCCCCCCCCCCCCCCCCCCAGCTTACTGGTTTTTCTTTCAAATTGTTCTCCTGAGAAGTTGTTAGGAAATCTCACAGGAGCCAAGCATATCTGCATGTATGAAGTAAGCGAGTGGGAGGTGCAAGGCTCAGGTGGGAATGAAAGAAGATAAAAAATCATGAAGGAATCTTGCTGATTGGTTCAGTGTGGCCTCCTTGCTACTGTCTGTTAAAAAGAGCAGAAGCTGAGGAGTATTTTGTGGGTCCCAAACCTATTTCCTAGACTGACCGTCTTCATCAGCCTTCAAAAATCATGTAACTCTAGTTTGAAAGATAATTTTTCTATGACCGCATTGGAGTGAGAATGATAGAGAATCACTTATTTCTCATTGAAGGAACCAAGATTATGTCCTAAAGATGAAAAATGAGGAAGAGAAAAATATAGCCATAGTTTTGGAAAATGTTAAAATATTGTTGTAGGATTTATTGGAGAATTGTTAGAATTAGTATAAATCTATAAAGCTTTAAGATGATTTTCAAGATTAATAAGTACATTTACTTACTAAGCATGCACTGTGGGCATATGCAGGGTATTCTAAGTGTAAGCACTGATGCCATTGATAAAGACAGTATAGTCGAGATAAGAATTGAGACATGAACACTCAATTATTATAGGATGATAAGATAGAACAATGCAAGAGCCATCACAGGTAATTACTGTATGAAGGAGATAAATAGCAACTGCTGCTAATGCCCTGAAAGGAAGAAATTGCTAGCTTGGAATCTGGTGTTCCAAGAGGTCCATGGTCCTGAAGGATAAAGAGAATGGAGTTTGTTGAAGAGGAGAGTGTAAGGTGTTTGGGTTTGGGAGGGTGGCTATAGGTTCAGAGTCTAGCAATCTTTATGCATGCTTTCAAGAGAAGGGAGTATACTGTCCTAATGCATAAGGGTGACCAGTGTCTAAGAGTGAGAGGTGTGGGTGGCACAGTGTGGAAAGCCAGACAGTGGACATTGATACAGACTTAGGGATCTGGATGGCACACGTAGAGTCATTTAAAGTATTTAAAGGGAGTGATATGATGAGTGAGAGCTTTTTAAAGGAAGATTCATCTGGTTGTGGAACATATGCACATTCACTGTTCTCCCTGTCCTTAGGTAATAAATGGATTTTTATAAGTTAAAGAGCCTCCCCTTTGTTTGGTATCTTTGATACTAAATTAGTATCCTTCAGACAGGAATGTCTCCAAATTCCCTTGATAGCATGATCCAATGCCTGAGTGTTCTTAGATAGCTGTGAAGTGCTTTCATATTATTTATTGTAAGCTCTTCCCTCTGTGCTCGAGCACATTAGTTTCTGAACTGTGAGATTCCACTAATGAGATTAATTGGTCAATATTCCTTTTCTTCATGTCCCTTTGCATATTATATATACTTCTCCCCATAGTGGATTTTTTGCTTCTCTCCCTTCCTCTCTTTCTCCTTTCATTCTTCTCTTCCCATGCTCATATTTCTTGCTTTAGTTCTCTACTCAGCAATGGATAGTATGAAGAGTAACCAGTAAGGCTTACAAAAAAGAGAGAAAAATGCACTTTTTGACAAATTGTGATTTTGTTTTCTACTTTTTTTATGAAATTCAATTATAGGGATAGGATGATAGTCCAGAGCAACAAACAGACTGGTTAACATTTCCAGTGACCTGTTATTCTATTTTTCATAGATTCTATTCTTGGGCTTTATGTTTATTCCCACTTCTTGATTTTGTTCAGCCTGAATAGTTTCTTCTTTCAGAAAAATGTTTTGTATTTATTTTTTTCCGTGAAAGAGAGGGGACAGCAACAGAGAGAGAGAGGCACCCCACAACGGGATCTCCATGCCATAATCCAATGCTTGTTCTCAACCAGCCAAGATTATGGTCACATGTCCACACCTCTGGTATGCACAGGGAGACCCTGGGAGGACAACACCAGCATTGTGGAGTATTATATTACTGTTTTGCCACCATGGCTGGCCCTTCTTTCAGATTTTATTGGGACATCGGAAAAGACATGACATACTTTTTTCTGTTTTTCTATGCACAAATGTGTCATGACTTTTCTGATGACCTGATAATACTTCTAAATTTTAAATGCCTATATTACAAAAATATGTATATTAAGTGATCTGATGAAATTTTTTTTTAACATTAAGGACTTTTAAAGTCTTTCTTTATAAAGTCTTTGGAAGGGCTAGCCAGTTGCATCGTGATTAAAGTGGCTGAATCCCACAGAGCCAACTATGTGGTTTAGTCCCAGACTCAGCACCGAGCTCATCACGTGCCCACAGTCCTAAAAGGATAGAGAATGGAAGTGAAGGGTGTTTCTATCTCCCTACACCTCCAGACTTGTCTCTCTGGCAGTGTATGCACCCTTTGGTAGGGAAAAAAAAGTCATTATATTCCTTTGTTTTTAAGCTTAATTACCTTTCATGGTCCAGTTTCAATCTTACCTTATCTAGAGGTCTTATACAATCTAACTATGCCATGCTAATCTCTTCTGTAACTCTCAGTTAATGTAGTCGCTGTCAGCAAGGAGAAGTTTTAACTCTTCGTGTGTTGGTTTAGATTGTATTTTATTTACAAGTAGGTCCAGTGCTGTACAGGGACTAGCATTGGTGGTGTAGAGAGTGAGACTGGACTTCTCCATCTGTACTTTATATAGGTAAGCTATAATAGGAGATAAATTATATATTTTGGCAAAGCAGAATATTCTGTAACATTTTCAGATAAATCACCAAAATTAAATGTTCCAAATTAATTGTCCTTGAGTCAGAATATGCCTATACATTTGTTTTGTTTACCTGCCTACTGGTTGATTATACATGTAAATTATTTTAAACCGTCAACATTTAAAAATCAGAGTTCACAAACATTAGAATTTCTACTATGTGTAAATGAAGAAAAAGAAGAAAGGAAAATGGAAAGCTTAGAATATATGGCCAAGCGACCTACATTCCTATGGGAGAGTAATCAAGTGAAAGTCAGTGGTGGCTACTGCCTTTATGTAAGGAAGGCTCTCAGCTATCTGCAAGACCCAGTTTCTCCCTATTTCTATTGAAAAGTACTATCTGGCCTCTCTATACACTTAGGTTTTTTACTTTTGTCCTAAGTGCTTGGATAAATGTGAATGCACTGGTCCATCTCAGAGTCCCTTTATAATGTCTGGAGATATTAAGCAGCATCCTGAACTTGGTACTACAGTGGATATCAGATTTCCCGGGTAAGAAGAATAACATGGTCAGCTTCTGAAAAAAATGAAGTCTTGCAATGGCAAAGTCTAAATTAGCAGGTCTGTAGAGCCTGCAATTTCCCAGAATCACCACAAGTAATGGAGCACATTTAGTGTAAACTTACTGTGCCTCTTGCTCCCTAAGGTCAGACATACCTGTGATTTCACTGATAGAAATCATTTCAAGATCAATAATAATTGCTTTAAAATACAAAGTTCGAAGGGTCAGACAAGCAATCTCTCATATATATATATTTTAATCCAGATGCTTCCTCTTGACATTTAATTTGGTTTTAATATTTTCCCATGATAAATAATTCATGAATAGCCTTATAATTTCCTTTTTCCTTTATTCATGAGAGAGAGTGTGCACATGCACATGAAAGAGAGGAGAGAGAGAGAGAGATGAACACCCTCCACAAGGTCTGGTCATTCTGCAGTCTCCTTCCTCTAGTTCTCCAGCCCATGGGATTCTGGGCATATGCAAATTTCAGGCTGACAGGATTTGAACTGCAATTGCCACATGGGATGCAGCTTCTCTCCACTAGTACAATAACACTGCACCATGGTGAACCAGTCCATATTCATTAAAAACAAACCAACCAACAAACCAAAACTCTGTGCATTAACCAGTTTCATTTAGAAAAGTTAATATACATTAGAATGGAGTGATATATTGGACTTATTTGTTAGAAAACCTAATTTTTGATTCAACTAAATATACTCAAATATATGAACACGTTCAGTTACCACATCAATTATCTCTTACTAAAACAAAAAGTTAAACTTAGAAAATATTACACATTTTCTCTTTATGACTCTGTTGCTTTGGAAGAGGGTCTTGTGTTTCCTTGTTTTGATGAAATTTAAAATTTCCAATTACATCTGTGAGTTCACAATTACCATCACTTTGTGGTTTTGCCAAAGCAAATGTGTGTGAAGCTCAATAATAGTCACCAGGTCATTACCAGTGGTGTTTTTTACCTCCTTTATTAAAAAGCATGATGTTTTTGGCAAGCTACTAATTCATCTAATATGGAAAGTGATAAAACTTTTCAAGTGTCTGTCATATCTTTGTCCTAACTTTATCTGGTAAAAGTAACACCTGAATCTGTCTACTTAATAATCTTGTGAGAAACTAATGAATATTTTAGATTAATGGCATGCCAAATCATCCCACATGATAGAATAACATTAGTTCAGGTTCACATGATAGTCTACATAGAGATTATATTTCTCTTTCCTTGACTTTCACAATTTCATACATTCATAAAATGAACTCTTTATTGATAATCTTTATCTTTCAACTTGGCACATTCCATGTGATTTCTGTGGCCCACATTTCCAAGAACCATCCCAATCAGGACTTTATAGCTCACATTCTCTGTTATTAAACTCATGAATCATTTTGGTTTTATGACAAACTAATGGGACCATTGTTCCAAACTTGAGAAGGTTGGTCTTTGGGGACCTTTTGAGTGTGGCGAAGAATGAAACAAGAAAATAAGATGACTTCAAGCCTTGTAATCAAAGGGCAGATAGCTCACAAGGTGACAATTGTTAAATATGTAGGTATACTTTAAGAAATAATTTGAGGAATTGCCCATCTTATTTCAATTATAACTGAAGATTAAGTTCTCTTCAAAGTTAAAACTAAATTTGAAAGGAGACTATGTATGTGAAAGCCATGAGAATAAGAATGAAACTAGGAGGTTTCACTTTATGATAGCTAACAGAGGGCAGTGAGAGGCAATTAACATCTTAAATGTATTGGCACAGATATTCCTAAACTTGTTGTGATATTTTATCTTTCCAAACACAAACCACATTTAAGAATTAGCATTACTATGTTGTAAATGACTAATTGAATTACCTTTTCTTCCCTACCCCAAATGCCAAAGTTTTTCTTTCTTTCTTTCTTTTTTTTACCATTTCCTTTTGTTTTCTTTTTCTATTCTCTCTCCCTCTCTCTCTCTCTTTTTAATAATTTAATTGTTGTACATCTCCATAGCACACAGTATAGTTTCAGAAACATGGATTATGGGGGGTGGTTAAGGTTCTGGACTCCCACATGGGTGATGGTGGTTCAAGTCCTGGACCTGAAGACTTGAACATCATGCTGGGTGTGTGTTTGTGTCTGCCCAAAATCCCAGGAGGAGAATAGGGGAGAAAGGATTGTGGCATGACCATCTACTCTGGGGAATGATTTCTCACTTTTTCTCTCACTGTCTCTCTCTTCTACAGAGCACATGTACCCTGTGACAAAAACTTTAAAAATTTAATTACAAAAAGAAAATAGATTACATTACTATCAAATCAAAGACATTACCATATACATCTTTTTTATTTGAAAACTTTACATTCTCAGGTCTGCCAAGTGTTCCCACCCTAAGCCCCTCCTACCCATCCTCAACTATCCCTTTTACTGTCTGATAGCTACACTTGTCTTCTCCACTATTACATCTTTGAGTCTCTCAGTTTCTGTCATGAAGCATAGACATTCAGTATTTGAGCAGGGATGTACAGTATTTGTCTTTCATAGTCTGGCTTACTTTGCTTAGCATTAAGTCATCTATGTTCATCCATTTTGTATCAAATAACTGTATTGAAAAAAGGTGGCATATGTACACTCAGTCATAGGAGACAATGAGACTCTATATTTATTTATTTATTTATTTATTTATTTTTGAGAGATTTTTGCTATAGGGTGCATGTGCTCACTGGAGAGACAGAAAGAAAGCAAGCAAGAACTCATCCCCAGGGGGTAAAGCCATGCCACAATCTCTTCTCCTTTATTCTCCTCTCAGGATTTTGGGTACACATGCATACGTGCCTGGTAAAAGATTCACGCCACTGGGTCTGGGACTCAAACCGAGGTTGGCCAGTGGGAGTCCAGCATTGTAACCACTACACCATCTGCTAGTCACAAGACCCTGTTATTTGATACAAAGAAGTTTCTTTCAAAAGAGGTAGAGAATGTCTGTCTTCAATTTGTATTATTTTCACTGTAGAGAAAAATTAAAAGTCTTTGAAGCCAGAATGATTAGGTTGTATCTTTACAAACCTACTAAATAGGTAGGATTTTTTTTTTACCTGCCAAATTACCTACAAAAATCATCAAAATTAAAATTCTTTACATATAAGGTCCTATTTCCAAAGTCCTTATTTACAAATTTGTTTAAAAAGTTCAACTGATTTGACAAAGCATGAATCCTGAATCCTATGAGGATTACATTGATCACAAATGTTGAAAGATGTGAAAAGGCAATGTGATTTTTTTTTCTTTTTATATTTCTAAAACTGCATCAATAATTTTCATGATAGTTTTTGGTTAGGAAAAGCATGGTTTGACTTTGTTTAGAAGTATCCCAGTCAAATCAAGCAATCCAAAGTAACATGATAAAGTAAAGTATCTTCTTACTAAAAGGAGAAATTATTTCGACATAACAAATTGAGAACATGGATTTCATCTTTAAACAACCATACTTTGTTTTAGAGGAAAACTAGAGAGAAAAACAAAAGAATTTTTAATATTTTTCCTTTTAAAAGTTACTTTTTTAAGTGTTCTTTTATAAATAGCCTACCATCTCTTCTATTCTCAATCAAAACTGAATCCACTTTTCTCTCCAGCTAACAACTTTATGAGTGGCAGGCAGGCTATTTTTTGACATGGAATAATTAAGAAGAGATGAATTGACTAATTGAGAGCTATATTCTTGGTAGAGTACTAGTTAATAATGACTTAGTTTTGTCCTGGCTCTAGATTTAGAAAGAAATTAAACTTATTACATTTCTTCTTCTTTAATTTTGATTGATAGATGCAGTTGGGAAATCTAGTCACAGTCAAATAGAACATGAGTCTTACTAAATGAAGAAGGGATTGTCTAGAATTTCAGAACAAATCCATGACAGTCCAATGACTTGATCTGTGAATTTTGCACACCATTCCTCATTGGTGACCACAGTCTCCCAACAGTAGTAGCTCTGGGCTAAGAGCCAACATTTCCATAGATGCTCCAGACCAACCACTGAGAACAAGTGCTTGACATAGTTTGTATCACCAGTCTGTGTGTAGCAGGGTTCAGCTGGGTTCAGTGAACACTTTTTTTTTTGTAAGAGATTTTTTGCTACAGGGCACATGTGCTCGCCAGAGAGACAGAAAGTGAGAAATCACCTACCCGCGCCCCCTCCCCCCCCTCTCCTGGGGTGGGAGATGGCCACAACACAATTCCTTCTCCTCCATTCTCCTCTCAGGAGTTTGGACTTTGGATATGCAGGCACACATGCCTGGTGTGAGTTTTAAGCCACCTGGTCCAGCACTCAAACCATGATCAACTATGTGGGAGTCCAGCGATGTAACCATTCCACCATCCGCCAGTACCAATGAGAACATTTTTTAATGGACAAATTCACAATTTTAGACATTATATGTTTATAGAGTAAAACGTCATGTTTTGGTACATGTTTATGTTGTGGAATGATTAAATCAAGCAAATTAACACATTCTGGCACAAGTGAAACAAATTTGGATGATTTCTCTCTTACCTTTCAAAGGTACCAAAGCAAATCTTCAACTGATAGTGTTAGGAGTACTTTCTGTAAGCTCTTTGGTGTATACATTTGCCTAGTACAAATGTGAAATGCTTTAATACGTGCAATTTCCACAGATAGTTAAAGGGGATTCTATAGTTTTTAAAGATTTTTCACCATTTTTCCTCAAACTTAATTTGATCATTTCTCTATTCTCAGACATATACAAATAGATAGTTCTGGGGCCAGTGGTGGGTGGTGGGCTGGATTCCCACATTGCCGACCACCATTTGTGTCCCAGACCTGGCAGCTTGCTTTCTCACTTTCCTTTTCTCAATCTGTCTGTCTGTCGTGCATTCACATGCTCTTTAGAACATTTTAAAATAATAATCATATAATAATAACAAAAATTAAATAATTGTTAAAAAATAAAACAAATAGATAGTCCTATATTTATTCTGTTAGTTTCTCCTTTCATTAGCTGGGACCATAACAAATTTTTTTTTATTTATTCAGTCTTCCAGATAATTCATTTGGGGCAATGAAAATAATATCCATTTGATATTTAGTTTGCAGGTAGGATTTCATGACTGTACTGTCTAATTAGGACACAGACTTTTCTTTCATTTTGCCTTAAAGCCACAGAAAAATGCTAGAACAACCAATAGTATATCCAGGGATCCGCTGCACCCTTTTCTAGAGAGGATAATGGCCATTAATTATCTGTTAGAATATGATGTCTTACCAATAAAAAAAAAAAACAAGAATATTTTGAGGTATTACAAGCTGTGATATGAGAGACAAAACTATTTTAACAATGATAAATGAAATAAGAAGCTAAGATAAATCCTAAGAACCTATCATGATCTATCCCTAAAGCAGACCACCTGGGAAAATGATAGGAACTTTGAATTTGTATCACTTTCAAAATTTCTTTTATTTTTTTTTAATTTTATAAAATATTTATTTAATGGGACCAGCAGTAAGCATAATGGCTATGTTGCCGAACTCCCACATAGTCAACTGTGGTTCGAGTCTTGGACCCAGTGGCTTAAACTTACACCAGGCACGTGTGTGTACGTGTCTAAGATCCCGAGAGGAGAATGGAGGAGAAGGGATTGCGGTGTGGCCATCCCTCCTGGGGGGTGATTTCTCGCTTTCTGTCTCTCTGTCTCTCTCTGTCTGTCTGGTGAGCGCACACGCCCTATAGCAAAAACCTCTTCAAAAAAATTTATTTAATTTCATTTATTATTATTATTTTAATTTGATGAGATAGGGACAAAGAGAGAGAGAGAGAGGGAAAGTAGGAAAGCAAGCCTCCATATCTCATGGGGCTCAAATCATGGCCGACCATGTGAGAGTCCAGCTCCTTAACCACTACACCACCTGCTAGCTCCTTATTATTATTACTATTATTATTTATTATTATTTGTATAGACCATAACTTAGTTTATTTTTAATATGCATCATGGCACAAATTCATAGGGAATCTGTTCCAGAAGCTTGGGCTCCTTTCCATTGGTTCTCACAAAGTGTGCTTTTCTGGGTGGAGCAGACTGGTGCTTCAGTTGAACCCAGGTACCTTTCTTTTTGACTTCCTTCTTTTTCTGGTCATTTTCCTTCGTATGTTTTAGGAAGCTATCTCTTCTCCTAGAATGCTTAATATGCTCAATATGCACGTTAATTCTCTTGGTAAGAATCTTGCCCTTAACGTGTTTGTTCACAAGGATGCCAACAGCATGCTAGGTAACATTGTAGACTCTTCCAGTTTTGCCATTGTAGCATTTGAACAGTACCCTCCCTCAATGACTACAGTATCACTTTTCTTATTGATGTGCATATGTGCTGCCAAAGTAACCACTCCACATTTTCTGAAAGGCCTAGAGGACATGTATCAGGTACCTCTGCTCTTTTCCTTTATGTTCGTCATTTTGGTTAATTACTGGAAGATGGCGGTTACAGCCAAAAGGCTGGCCCCTCTTTAATTAAATTGTTTAGCATTTCTTTTTTATTATTTTATTTTATCTATTTTATAATCTTTTTTTTTATATTACATTGGACCACATATATCTTTACAGGGTATAACATTTCTTTTCCTAGCAGGAATACCATTTTGAATCAACTTTTTACTTGACTTAGGAACTTTACCCAAAATATTTTGAGCAATTTACTTTTTTTCTTAAGAAATTTATTTATTTTTTCTCAACATGCAATCCAGCCCTACTCTGTTCCTTGGTTTCTGAAGGAAAAAAAAGATGTTGCTCTGATATAGCTACATAGCACCTTCCATAATTAAATAAATAATTGTATGAAGGGATAACTTAATTAGGAGATGAACTTTCCATCATTTGTTCCTTTGACTATTCCTAACAAGGAGATATTGTTAGAAAAAATGAGAAGAGAATAAAGATCTATTGTACTGAAGACTGGGCAAGCAGGAAAAGTAGGGCAATCCTAGGCTGCATTTGTGAACCATTTTTTCCTCACTGATATGTTTGACACCTAGACAAAAACAAGACAATGGAATTGGCTAAGATAAAATGTAGACTTTGCATTATCCATGTTATGTCTCAATTTTCTTGCAAGCATCCTTTCTTTCCTGAGTAGAATTATTTGACTGAAAACCAATTAGTGAATCCATAAATATTCCTCTCTTGTACTTGAAAGTTTAAAACACTACAACCAAAATAATTATAGCCTCCACTTTGATCAGACATCACTAGATGACTTGTTTATCCCTTTATCTTACAGTTGGCTAGAAAAGGATCAATGCTTGTTTTTCTGCTGCAGTATCTGGATATTAGGTTCTCCCTGAAATTTTTTTCTTCTGTTCTCATTCTTTTTGTTACTGCTGCTTAAATCTCTTGCAATGACTTGTTTGAAAATGCTTCTGGCAAGCTTTTCTGATTTATGGAGTACCTCAATATTTATTTATTAATCAAATGAATCAACAAATCTGCTTATCAAGAATTAAATCTAATCTTGGGACCAGCAGTTAGCATAATGGCCATGTTGCTGGACTCCCACGTAGTCGATGGCAGTTTGAGTCCTGGACCCAGTGGCTTAAACTCACGCCAGGCGCGTGTGCATGCGTGCCCAAGATCCGGAGAGGAGAATGGAGGAGAAGGGATTGTGGCATGGCCATCCCCCCTAGGGGGTAATTTCTCGCTTTCTGTCTCTCTGTCTCTCTCTGTCTGTCTGGCGAGCTCTCATGCCCTATAGCAAAAACCTCTCCAAAAAAAGAAAAAAAAAGAATTAAGTCTAATCTTAAATAATAGAAGCATGCTTTTCTGTTCCCTTGAAATGGCTTTGAGATTACAAAGAGATGCTATGTAAGAAAGGCCATATTATATTCTGTCTTGCAATACTCTTATTTTCTTGTCTGAAACAGTCAAATGGACTAGCAGGAATTATTGAATCAGAAGGGCAAAAGGGCAGTGGAGGAGTGGACTGCCATCTGATCAGATTTTAAGACTTCGCTAGCTGACCATCTCTGGTTGGTCTTTTACACAGGTGACTGCCAAGTGTGTGTCTCACCTGTATTACCTGTGTTATTTCAGGTTTTTTCCCCCCTAATGCCATTAGAGTCCTTCATCAATGATGATACCAAGAAAAGTGCAAAATGAGACTGTGGGTGCACAAGGGATAAAATAGGCTTTGCTAAGTAATGTTTGCTGCTATGAGGTATAACAGGAAAAAACTTCTTTCCATACATGTGATGTAGAAAGTAGGGGAGACAAAAAGCAATGACTTCTTAGGCTTGATGTCAGAACCTCATATTTGGGATGTGACTGGGAACTTGCCTAAATTTGCTATTTTTGTTCTGTGATCATGTCGGGCATGTGTGTGTGTGTGTGTGTGCTCAAAACTCCAAGAGTAGAATAGAGGAGAAGGAATTGCAGCATGGTCATCTACCCTGCTGGAGATGGGGGTGATTTCTTAACAGTCTAAGCCCAAACTAGCTACATGGGGATTTGCTCTCTGCAATTTCTCAAAACAGTAGTCTCTGCTGTCTTCTTCTGACATCTGAGCACTAAATACTGGTATTATTTGATCAGTCCTTGCATTCTTGGTCCTAATTGCCAATATCCTCACTACCTCCCTTATACTCCTACCCTCCTCCTTTTCTAAGATATCTACTCCCAAACCAAGCATAGCGTTAGACACACACTAAATATCATTGGCTAGGTAAAAATATGCTCCTTTTTATCCCATCGAGTGTTGCTTTGCCAGTAAAAGAAGACATCCCTTATGTCCTAATTGTGGGTTCCAACAGGGTAGAGAGGAGTAGATGGCAAGGTAAAGAAACCCTACAAAGCTAGACATTTGAAATTCACAGAGTGCTTTCCTATCTGAACTACTCTCCACGCTCACTTATGGGATCTCGATGCACTAGACCTTTTCATCATTCTTTCCTTCTAGGAAGCTACTCTGAGAAACACAGGGTCTCCACGGAATAGAGAGAAACACAACTAAGAGCTGAAATGATAATGCCAAGAAGTCTCATCTCCCTCCTCCCCAAATTTACAGAAAAATGTTAAAAAATTATGGGTTTGGGGGCTAAAGCTATTTTGTAAAGGAACCTGAAGTAGCATAAGTGTACACACTGACAGTATATGTAGATACTCTAATTTGCATCAGTGCTCCATGGGCTGTTAAATTGCCTTAATGTGTATTTTGAAATTATGATGTTTCTTTTGCCTTTGGAGCTATACAATTAGTACACTTTTCAAGAGCAAGATAAGCCTTAGGTCAAATGTATTTCAATTCCTGTGAAAATAGCACATGGCACCTGAAAGTTGTTTTAGTTGCAAATGAGAAGAGGTAATTCTGCATCACGATTAGTAACAGAAGTGTTGATTCACACACACACACACACACACACACACACACACTCACCCCAAATCACCAAAATGTAACTTTCTTTCATACCTGTTCAATAGAGTTGTTGCCCCCTTTAGTTTATTTGTTTCTTTAACCACTATTAACTTGTCCTGAGAGTGGAATAACCAATACCTACATGACCTTTGGAAGGAGATATTTGTCTTTTTTTTTTCCTTGTAAAAAGTCCAGGGACATATGACTGGTAATCAGTGTTTGCAAAATTCTATTCCTGACAGGAGAGATTTCCTCTTTCTGGCCTTTAACAGCCCATTTAGCCTCTCCAGGAATTTACCCATCAGCAAAATGTAAATAGCTGAATTAATGTGATAAAGTGCTTTGAAGATGGAAACTGTTCAGTGCTGTAAGTGACAACAGAACATTTCTCTCCTTTATTGAAGAAATGTCTATTGAACTCTGTGTCAGTTTTGTGCAGAGATCACAGAGATGTACGACACAAGGTCCCTGTGCCTTAGCAGAGTCATCTCCACTTTAATGGCATTGAACCTTCTGAATCGGGAGGTTGTAACTAGTTCAGTAGCGGGCTTGGTTAGAAAGTACAGAACTGAGCTTGGTTATATCTTGAAGACATATGTTTACCAAAGAAAACTCGAATTCATTATGCAGGATGATAGAGTAAACAAATGGCAAGTTTCTGTCTATAGCACTCAAGCAGATGGATATTCCTTAAAAAATCCCTTTCAAGATGCTCCAGTACAAAGGTGATAAAGTGGGGAGAAAGCTGCATGAGTATCATTCTCTTGAAGATCAATAACATATATGTTAACAGCTTTTCAATCCAGACTGAGGAACGCATTATTGGAAATCTGCTCTAAGTTTACCCCATTGGACATTTGCTTTCAAACAATCTGAGAGCATTGCAAAATTAAAATGGATTTCAGAGGTGTTCAACTGGTGTCTGAACATGAAGGAGTAAGCTATTTCTTGACATAGTACCAATAAAGACATATGTAAGTTAATTGGGCCGTAAATGGGCCAAACATTTTTGGTCATTTTATTATTAAATATTTTTAGCCATTACATCTAGAAAAGAACTGGCTAGGATGACAAATTCCTGAATCCTCAACCTAATGCCTTGGGCTGCAGCCTCTTTCTTCTCCATGTAGAGATAGCAAAAGCAGAATTTCCAAAGGACTTCACTGGGATGAAAGTGGATTTACAATGTTTGGAGAACTCTTAATGCTAACTAGCACATAAAGGGTAAATAATAAAACGATGAAGAAAGTTGAACTGTTTCAACCTTGAGCACTTTGTTGTTTTGGTTTTTAAGGGTTTTGTTTGTTTGTTGGGATGTTCTTTGTTTGGATGTTTTTCTTCTCCACTGAGGTGGCACTTAGAATATATTATGAAACAGCGTTCCTTTGAGCATGGCTTGGGACCTACTTAAGTAAGGATATATTCCTTAATTTCTAGTTAGGATTTTAAACTAAATAGTCTGTGTTCTCCTACTTGGGAAACTATGTTGATGACAGAATTAGTCAGAGAATGGTGGTTTCTGTTTTTATGAACTGCATATTGGTTCATACCCTGCCTTCTGAGAAGAAGCCTAAAGAAGAGCTTGGTTACTCCTACTAACCTGTCTCCTATGTCAGTAGCTCCACCTCCTGCAGTTTATCTGTGAACAACAACACATAGCTTTGTTTTTCTTCAGAAGATCTTCTTTTGTGGGTGGACTGGGGGGATTACAGGGGATTAAGGGAAGCTTTAAGCTTTCTGCACAAACTAGACTGAGTAGGTCATTCAGAATATGCCCCATATGGTAAAATAGAAGTATTTGCTCCTAGGCCTGACAGACAAAGGTGGGGAAAACATCAGAAGGAAATAGTATAACCTGGTTGAAACTCAATTATTATCTCTAATTCTTAGTTTCCCTATCTGTAATATGAGAAAAATAACCTGTTTATATTATATTGATGTTATGAAAAAATAGACATGATAGCTTATATGTTTATCATTTATTGTTTGAAGCATTAACCTTATATGGAAAATATTGAGTCGCTGGAAAAGTCATGATGTGTTTTTCTATGCAAAAATGCATCATGACTTTTCCAATGACACAATGCAATTATATTTAGATTCCCTTAACTTTCAATTGTATTTCAATTTAATTGTGTTTTGGATTTAATTCAAGTAAAAAAATTCTAAAAAGTATCATAGAGACTTTCTTACTAGCATTAAGATGAATATCTTGGGAACCAGCAGTTAGCATAATGGCTATGTTGCTGGACTCCCACGTAGTCGACCGCGGTTCGTGTCCCGGACCCGGTGGCTTAAAACTCACGCCAGGCGCGTGTGCGTGTGTACCCAAAATCCCGAGAGGAGAATGGAGGAGAAGGGATTGCTGCGTGACCATCCCCTCTGGGGGGTGATTTCTTGCTTTCTGTCTCTATGTCTCTCTCTGTCTGTCTGGCGAGCGCACGCGCCCTATAGTGAAAACCTCTCAAAAAAAAAAAAAAAAAAAAGAATACCTTTATTGTTATTTATTTCAACCATTTATTGAGTACCCAAAGTAGCACCAGTTATACCTGGGCAGTACATGAGCCTAACATGGCCAGAAATTGGCCCTCTATATATTTTTTTCACTGTAAATCTATAAAGATTGCCTTTTTTTTTTTTTAAAAAAAAGAGGTTTTTGCCTTAGGGTGAGTGTGCTCACAGAGAGGAGGCAGGGGGATGGAGACACGCAGAGGGAAAGTGATAAATCATCCTGCAAGGGGATCGCCATCCACAATCCCTTCTCCTCCATTCTCCTCCTGGGATCTTGGGCACACACACACACACACACACACACACACACGTAACCAGTGTGAGTTTCAGGCATGGTCTGAGATTTGAACCACTGTCAGTCATGTGGGAGTCCAGCAGTGTAATCACTACACCATCTGCTGGCCTCAAGATTGCCTTTTGTAAGTAATCAAATTGATGCATCAACTTGGTTTTCATATTTCATTCCATGGCTCTGTACTGTAAAATTAATAATTTTGTTTTTATTATTAAGATACATGGAGCATGGTGTGTGAAGCTTAGCATATTATTGATGAAAAATAAATGTTTCTTAGAGTTGTTAGTTCTCCTCCTTTTCTGGATAAATGATAAATATTCTGGATAAATGATAAATATTTTATTTTAATATGATGTTCCTATATCAATGTTAATTGTTTTTCAATTTTATCTTCTATTTGGGAGAAAATTACCCTTTTAATTTTATTCCAGAAATCTGCTTTGGCAGATTTCTCAGCATCTTACTTCACTAAATTATGTCCAGTTTTCCTGAGAGTGTGTATGTAGTCAGAACTGTATCCAATTACTCATTAACGGTTTAAGCTGAGGTAATAGGAGCTGAGCTTTGAACAAAGAGGTTTTGCATCACTTGGATTTCAAGGAAAAAACACTTTATTATTTAAATATCACAAGCTGAGATATTCATATAGGATAACTTTTTTTGTTTATTTGGCTTTCTGTGGCATCAGCTACAAGATAAGCAAAATCACAGGGTTTCCTTTGAGTGTTACCATCTAGAGGATTAATTTGCTTTAGTTTGTTTTTCTGTTCCTGATAACTTTATTCATTTTTTAATACCATATTTATTAAGTCTTTGGATTTAAACAATTCATATTGTCCTGGGGTACTCTTTTTGAACATCGGATATATATTCGACAATTAGAATAAGATTAATTTTACTCCATGGCATTCATTTTATTTTCCTAAGAGGCAAATCATCCACATCTTCACACTCCATCGTTGTGAACATTTATAATTTAAACTCTGCCTTCTTTCGCCAAAAGGTAGCGAGATAGCCAACCTTCCACTCATGTTTGCTGATGTCATTGTATTTCTTAGGATATATTCAAATGCAAAAGGAGGGAATTTAACTCAATATTGCTTAAGTATATGTATTATGGAGAGCTGGGTCCAGGAAATAAAAGATGACTTTCTAACTAACTGTCATTCTTCTCATTTCTCCATTTCCATAGGGGAGGCGCCACCATGCCCTGTCATTTCTTCATTTCTCCATGCTCTGCCTTCTACTGCAAACTTCATTATCTTCTCAGATATCTTTTTACTAATTATTTCATTTTAATTTTTTTCATTTTGTTTTTTAATTTCTTATTTGTACTTAATTATTGTACATCTTTGTGGGGTACAATGTGATTTTTCAAATTAAAGCTCCTACTATGTTCCAGTCAGTGTAGAGCAAGATCAACATCCAAGCTCTCATGGCAAAACTCTAAGATGCCTCTGCTCAACCTGGTAGCTTGTCAAATATTTATTTGATTGAGCTGCCATGTCTTAGATTTTTTTTTCCCTCTTACTCAGGTAACCAGTCTTTTAGCCATTTTGCATAAGGACTAGTGATGAAGAAGAAACCTATAGTGAAAGAATAATGGAAACCACAGAGAAGAATGAAAGCTACAGGAAAGTAATATCAGGGAAGTTCTTTTTAACAAGGCTTATTTTTGCATGATGCTTCTTGGGAAGTGTCTAAAAGCCCTGTGCCATCAGTGTAAACTGAAAACTGTTTTCTTCTAGACTTTTTTCTTTTGCTTCTTAATTTTATTGTACTTAGAAGAAAATGTGATGGAATCTTTTGCTACAATATAAGACTTAAGGGCTTTTTCTTTTTCTTATAATTTAAAATTTATTTTACATTCATATATGGTCTTTTTCTTTTTAAATTCTGATTTCTGGTTTGCATATAATTAATGTATATCTTTACAGGCTACAGTATGGTTTTGTTTAAGGCATGCATAATAATCAAATCAAGGATTTTCACATAGTCATCTTCAATACTGGATATTAAATTGTGCTCTTTTTTTGGAGAGGTTTTTGCTATAGGGCGGATGAACTCACCAGACAGACAGAGAGAGACAGAGAGACAGAAAGCGAGAAATCACCCCCCAGGGGAGATGGCCACGCCACAATCCCTTCTCCTCCATTCTCCTCTCAGGATCTTGGGCATGCACACACACGTGCCCGGCGTGAGTTTTAAGTCACCAGGGCCCGGACTCGAACCGCGGTCAACTACGTGGGAGTCCAGCAACATAGCCATTATGCTAACTGCTGGTCCCTAAATTGTGCACTTTTGATAACAGTTCTACGAGTTTTTAAAAATACGTATTAAATTGTCTATCTTGCTTGCACACAGGCCTGTAGCCTTTTCTCCTTGGGATGCTTCTGACAGGATCAAAAACAAAGCACAAAGACTTTTTATTTCCTTACTTTATTTTATTTACTTTGTGATTCTATAGTATAGTCATCTGACTTCCTGGCCATTGCTATCTTCCAGGGTTCCCCGTAGGAAGAGAAAAGTGACAAAGATGTGTGGTAAGGTGTCTAAAAAAAGTTACATGAAATTGACACCTATTGTCGGTTTCCTATGGAATGGTGAAGATTATATGAAAAAGGATAAACAGATATTGGTAAATTTTAGAAAGCCCAACTCTGAGGAATTTGAATAGATGCAATTATATTTGAAATGGAAATCGTTTTCACAATCTTATTTCAAGTGACCAAAAATTCTATACTTTTTTCAAGTATTGTTTTCATCAGGTTTTTAAAAGTTTAGGCTATATATGAGTTAGTAATGCATTGATTTCTACTCATTTTCTTGGTTAAATTACAGCAATGTTTTAGTGGAAAGGTAAAGGAGGAAGTAAATAAGGTTGTGCTTATGTAGTTATTCATTTTTTTTTTAACTTTACCTCACCCTTTTAAATGTCCCCATATTTTAGTTCCAATTTAGGTATTGTCATATGTTTCGTTGATAGGTTCTGATTCACATATTCTCCCCAGTGAATGGAGGAACCAAGAGTGATTGGGGAACTGCAAAGAAGCACTATTAAATTTATATTTACTGCTAATCATTTTGACTCCTGGCAGGCAGCCTAATTGCAAGCACAAAGAGGATGCTCCTGAGAATCGTGGCCATATAACTTGCCCAGTGACTTTCAGTAAGACACAGGGTTTGTGAGAGCACTGAGTTTATTGGGAGAGTAAATATTATTACAGCTTGAGTTTTCTTGTGCTGTTTTCTACTCAAAATTTATTAAATATAATTTAATGAAATATATAATTTTAGGAGCTGAGGCAAAATGTTATTAGTATCTTCCCATCCTGTCTTTTTGGGACAGGCAGCAATATATAAGCTCCTTAAAAGACTAAAAGCCAATCTAGAGCCTTTTCTATGCATAGTTTCCATTAATGTTAATGACTTTTTCTGGGCATAGTTCCTATTAATGTTGATGAGATGCCCTCCTGAAGAAAAGAAAGAAGAAAGAAAACCTATCATAATTTGCTTCAAGTATTTACTAATCTAGGCTTGAGAAGTTCTAATAAAATATACTGACACCTAAGACAGGAAATTATTCACCTCCTATTTTTGTTTTTGTTATGTTTTAGTTGCTTTTCTATTGTTGCATTTTATGGAAATCTGCAGGAAACACAACTATATTAGTTGTATCAGCAGTATCAATTTTTTATTCAACCTAATATCTTCCTTACACTTTGTATATTACAATAGGATCTTTCTTTTATCTGCTGAATGGCACCTGTGCCTACCTCTTAAACAGAGTGCACATTATAAATGATGGAGCAATAGTTAAATATGAAGGAAGGTAAATTATAGTCAGAAAAAGAGCCAGGAAAGTTATTTTTCTTGACATTTATTCAAGGTCAATCAAATACATCTGCAGCAGAAATAGCGAGGTTCTAATATGTATTGCATGCCTGATATGTCAATTTCTGTATTAAAATCGTATGCTGAAAAGGGCATATGTTTAAATTCCTTCCCAGCGTTTTAATAGTGAGTCTTGGTACCAAAATGGATGGAATACATTTTGTTCTCAAGACTAAATGTAATTTCTGTGTAATTATCCTTTCTTTCTAATATTCCTTTGCTTCTTTCTGTTCCTATGATTTCTTGACTAAAATAGCATATTTCCTAATATAGTAAACATGTCACTGATAAGTCACTCTAAATTTTCCAAAACAAAAAGCTACCTATTTTTAAAATTAGGTTATATCATAGAAAATGTAGCAAAATAATGAGTAGTTTGACCCCCTTCAAAAAAGTTACTATCAAAAGGTATCCAGCTTCTTTCATATTATCCTGATGTGAATGTGAGCATATGTGAATGTGTGTGTGTGTGTGTGTGTGTGTGTATGTGCGTGTGTGTGTGTTAAACTCTTTGGGAATTTTTAATTTTCTTTTCTGCAATTTTCTCCATTGCTAATTTCCACTCCAACTGCAACTCAGTATTCATGGTCCCTAGAATGGCATACAAATGAGAATTTCATTAACTTTAATGCTCAACTGTAACCAAAAATATTAATATTAAAGCCGGAATCTCAGTTCATATATTTTTGTGGAAAGAGACATGATTTTTCTTTGCTCTGTTGTCACTAGGTTGTCCCAGTTTCATCTGTCTTTTCAGTTTCTGGCTCAGTTTGAAAAAATTCTTGAAAAAGAAATAGCTAGATCCCTGTTATCCCCAGGATTTCATATCCTGTCGGCCCTTGTGTTTGGTCCATGGCCATATGTATAATCTTATATGCTTTAAGCCACATGGGAGAGAATACTGTGGAAATATACTTCTGTGCTAAGAGATTTTGAAATGAAAAAGAAAAAAAGGATACTGTAGATTTTGAGTGTGCTAATTTTACATTCTAATACTACTGAAATTTGGGGCCCCTGAGAATCAACATTGTGATTTGATAGTTAAAGCCACTGCCACATTTTCAATAAACCAGCAATTGGTGATAAGACTAACAGTGACTGGCACTGTGCTGAGTGTCCATAATATTAGGGAGCAGAGATGGTTTCAGACAGAAATGTTTTCATCAGTCTCTCCTCTCTCTCTCTCTCTCTCTCTCTCTCTCTCTCTTTTGAGAGAGGTTTGTGCTATAGGGCATGTGCCTATATATATATATATATATGGTATCTGTACATGCATGAGTAACAATAGCAAAGGAGTTCTATATCTTGAAACAATAGATATTTGATTATTAAATAAATGATGACTTATGAATCAATAGCTTAATAAACTCAGAGGGGTTAGAGAATTACATGAGGTCACAGCAGAATTCTATGATGAGTTCCTTGAGGAACATATTGGGATCAGTGTTGCGGTAGTAGCGAGGAACAGTATACTGTGTTGTTGGAAAAGTTATGAGTATTTTTCTATGCAAAAATGCATCACTACTTTTACAATGACCCAATATTTTAAATATTTCAAGTTAAATTTGGGATATAAATATATATAAATAGACAGACAGATGTATGTATATATATCTACAACAACTTTAAAATAATAAGATGTATAATTCCACTTATAAGACCTGTTAGATAAGACAAAACTACAGGGGGGAAATGTCTGATCAGTGGTATAAGGGATTGGGTGGAGGTGAGGTTTGACCATACAGGACACATGGAACTTCTTGGGATAATGGAAATATTTTCTATTTTGTTGACTTGATGGTTACATAATTGTATCCATTTGTCATAATCACCATATGAGATGCATTGAAAACATATAGTTCTTGGGAGCAGCAAATGGCATAATGGTTATGTTGCTGGACACCCACATGAACGACCACAGTTCAACTCCCAGACCTGGAGGCTTAAAATTTACACTGGGCGCATGTTTATGCATGCCCAAAATCCCAAGAGGAGAATGGAGGATAAGGGATTGTGGTGTGGCCATCCCCCTTGGGGCATGATTTCTTGCTTTCTGTCTCTCTGTCTCTCTAGCAAGCACACGCACCCTATAGCAAAAATCTCTCTTTAAACAAATAAGAGAGAGAAACATAGGGCTCTAATATTTCTATCAGTTCTATGTACTAACAATAGGACGAAGTGGGCTTTGTTGAGGAGCCACCTATGATTGATCTGCATCAAAATGTCAAATTGTATGAAAAATGATGTTCAACGTTCTACCCAATGTAAATATAAAACAACTTTGTGATCTGACTCTAAGTTTTGATTCTCTAACAAGCTCTTACTATGAGGAGTGCAGAATTAAGTTAAGGAGGGAACCAGCAGTTAGCGTAATGGCTATGTCGCTGGACTCCCACGTAGTCGACTGCGGTTCACGTCCCGGACCCGGTGGCTTAAAACTCACGCCGGGCGCGTGTGCATGCGTGCCCAAGATCCCGAGAGGAGAACAGAGGAGAAGGGATTGCGGCGTGGCCATCCCTCCTGGGGGGTGATTTCTTGCTTTCTGTCTCTGTCACTCTCTGTCTGTCTGGCGAGCGCATGCGCCCTATAGTGAAAAAAACTCTCAAAAAAAAAAGAATCAAGTTAAGGAAATAATACATCTGATATTCTTATTTAGGTGAACGCTAAGCATTGAAGTCACTGCTCAGACCCCATCTTCATGGAATAAGGGCAGCATTTTACTTGACTGGTCATTCTCTCCTCTGTTGTTCACTTGGTTCCTAAACCATCACTTTTCTGAGTTTTCTTTGGCTTATTTTATTGCTTCTCCTCAGTCTAATTTTCTTGTTCTTTCTCCTCTCACTGATCTTAAATTATTAGAGACCCCTTGAGCTCAGATCTGGGTCTCTTCTTTTCTCTATTTATACTCACTCCCCTGGTGATCCTTTTCTCTGTTCTGGTTTTAAATACTTTCTGTGCATGATACTTGTAAATTTATTACCATATTCTAAACTCATATCCCCTGTTTATTACTCAATCTTATACAAACTTCAGTTGTCAAAAATGAATATGCTAACAGAAGAAGTACTTCCGAGTTTACTTCAAAATTTATTTCTTCTGCTCTATATATATCCCAAAAGATGCCAATTCATACTTCCTATTGCTTTTTTTCACAAACTTTGAAGTCATCATGAGTTCTTCATTTTTCCTATACTGCACATCCAATCTATCAACAAATCTTGTTGGCTCTAACTTAATATGACCTTTTATGTTTAAAATGTATGAGAATTAATCTATTCCTTTGTATTTCAACAGTTTTCTAATTGTTCTCTGTTCATGTGTTTTTAAGGCCCTTTTAGGCCCCTTTATGTTCCCAAGAATTCTGAAAACAAGCTTTTTAAAACTTTAAATCAGATTGTCAATCATCTGCTTGACGTCCTCTCACTTTCACAGTGAAACCAACATTCTTCCATTGATCTATAAGTCTCTATGTGATCATATGATCCACGGACCCCTCTCCCTTACCCTTCCATTACTTTATGTCAGTCATAGTGGCCTCCTTAAACATGTCGCATTGCTTCCACCTCCTAGATTTTCTGTGAGGTGTTTCCTTGCCCAGAAAGCTTTCCCTCCAGACGTTAACATAACTTGTTATCGAACCTTCTTTGATCTTTACAAGGTCATCTTTTTAGTGAGTCTTTTTCTGGCCACTCTGTCTTTCAAGTGCTCCCTGCTAATATTTCCTTTACTCCTTTCTTGTACTATACATTTTATTTATTTATCTAAGTTATTTTTTATTTCCTCATTCCAGAATTGAAGCTGCAGGAGAGCTAAAGTTTCTGCCTGTTTCACTACTGTATCCCTGGCATCTGAAAAAGTGCCTAATACATACAAGGTGCTTAGAAAATATGGGTTGAGTGAAATGAATTCCTTCAATACTGGCATTCAAACATCAGTATTACATAGCTAGGTCTGATTACTTGATCATTTGATCAGTATATGGAATACTAGGAGAAAAAGGCATACCAAGTATAAATCCGTTCCCTTCTTTGGAAAGAAAAGTTCGATTTCTCAGAGAACATAGTTAATGGATGCTATCTCTGGGAACTAGAAATGAATCTTTGTCCTAAAAAGTATTGTGGAAAACATAGGGACAAGCAATCTGCTGCTAGGTGTTTTGTACACACTTCTTCCTGGTGAGCAGATCATGTCAGATGAGATTAAAGTGTATTCACTACAGCCAAAGAACAAAGCCCCATGTTTTTTGAAAACAGTAAGTGGGGGAGGGATTATAGTTCACATGGGTGATCTCTTCAGTATAGGCCACTAGAAAAGAACTTGCCAGTCAATGAGAAGTAATTAGAGTAGTCAATTGCCAAGCATTGCTATGGATCTCATTAATACAGCTCCTCAGGGAGGGATTTTTTACTTGAAAAAGTTAGCCTTTGCTCTCAAAAGCACTGAAAAGATATCTTCCAGCCTCCAGGAAGACCTGAGTTTCTCCATTATCACCTCCACTAACAGGAGAAAAAAGTACTTTTGATTCATTGTCACATTCTGATAAGTGAAGAAAATCTTAGTAAGTGTGAATAGATTTTGGTAAACAAATGGATTTTTAAAATTTTGTTTTATGTTTTTTTTTTCAATTGACATTTAATCGTACATTTTTATAGCACACAAGATTTTTTTTTTTTTAAGGATACTTAAATAGCAAGTATTTGGTCTAGTGCAGCTTGGCTATCTAGACTTGAAGGATTGCCTTTAGCTGTGTTCAGCATATGTTGTCATCAAACAGACATTTTGTTGAAAATTCAGTGACTTTACCACTACTTCTCCAAAGACTTTTTTACAGGAGGAGCTTCTCTGAAGGATTCCTTTGTAGACTTTGTTTATGTAATTTGTCCCCCATCATTCCTATTGCATGCTGTACTGCCGTGTAAATAACTCATAGCTGTATTGACCTCCAGCAATCTGTAGGAAAGTTCTATTTCCTATGATTTACGTTAGATTTGTTTTTAAGTCCATCATTGACTCAATCTCACTAAACTTTAATAACAGCATCAGGATGTTCCCCTCCATTCTAGTTAAAAGAATCATAGTCTGTTTTTTAGTGTTGTGCCTTTCTTCATGTGCTCCTGGCTGAGTCTTTTATTTTGAGCAGCACAATATAGTGTCTAAGCTACTTTGAAGCAAAACGGTTTAAAACCCAGTTTTCCCAATGACTGGCTGTGTGATCTTTGCTAAATTCTTTGTTAGTATTAGGGCCTTTAAAGTAATTGTAATGATTAAATGAGGTAAGATAAGTGCTTAATACAATGTCATATTATCAGGTCATCGGGAAAGTCATGACATAGTTTCCTATGCAAAACTGCATCATGACTTTTCCAACAACCCAATATAATGCTTATTACTAAAATGCTTATTAAATAATGACTCCTATATTATTGTTATCACACTCTTAAGTTCAAGTATCAGCAATTAACTGCAGTCACATTTAGTCAGTGGATCTTATAAAAATATCCTGGTTTACCCCAAATTTTCTTAAAATGTTTAATGGAAATACAGGTCTTGTGACATCACTGGTTACCACAGTAACGACACAATATTTGAGCTGTGTTGTGATAAATTTCAAGTAGGTGACAACATTTAAGAGAAATAGAAAATAAGTACTCTTATGAAATCAATAAATTTAATGACTTTATTCAGCAATCTGCATTAATAAGCATTATGTCTGTGTTAAACTACAATGTACAATTGGGAATGGGTTTTTGTACTTTCATTTCAAATTGTGGATAGCATGCACCTTCATTATACAGCAAAGCATCTATTTAATAGCAGTAACTATTCTTAAAAAGTCTGGAGACGATGGGACCAGCGGATGGCATAATAGTTAGGTGGCTGGACTCCCATATGGCCAACTGCAATTCGAGTCCTGGATCTGGTGGCTTGAAATTCGCAGTGGGTACTTGTGCATGAATGCCCAAAATCTTAAGAGGACAATGGAGGAAAAGGGATTCTACATGGCCATCCACCCTGGCAGGGTAATTTCTTACTTTCTGTCTCTCTCTGCCTCGCCAGTGAGCACATGAGCCCAATAGCAAAAATCTCTCTTAAAAAAAAAAAAATTGGAGGATGCAGTTAAATGTTTATCCCTAAAAGTAAACTATAAGTAATATCATGATTAATAGCTTGGTCCCCTTTGCCATAGTATATGTGTACATGCACGTGTGTGTGTATGCATGTGTGAATATTTGTGTATGTGCAGGTGTATATATTTGGGTCCTTGAGCATTTTTCTAGAGTTTCCTAATCATACTTTATAAATATCTATAAAGTGATGTCTATTTTTTTTTAATTTAAAAATTTTACTGGTGTTTTCCTCTACCACATCAGAGTACACTGAGGTTGCATTTACATGAGAAAAAAAGTGAGAATAATAATTACAAGTATTATATTAAATTATGTTTTCATTAATCTTTTTATTGGCTTCTCGATCAACAATAGAGCAAGAACTTCCTCTTTAAGCTGAATATATGATGAATGAATTCATATGAGAATTAGTAGGGTGCAGCTGCAGGTTGGTTAAAAATATCAAGTTTCTTCTCACATTGAACCAAAAACATGGCTGAACATTTTTCTAGGAAAAAAACCTAGAAAGAACTGAAAGAACCTCTTACAGTACTGAAGAGAATGCTTTTCTGTATCATTCTTCTTGAATACTAATAAAAAATTAATAAGAGCAAAACTAAAATATAAAAATTATATAAATATCTAAAAATTATATCAAAACAGATTGGTTAAGGGGCAGTTGCAAGAACTGATCAGTAAAATCAGGAGATTTTATATACATCTATATATTTTCATTCCTTTTGCCTTGTTAGCCAAATTAGGATTTTAAAACAAAATCTCTTGAGCTAGGATTATACTCTTTTGCTGTATTTTCCACTCAACCAGGAAGAGACACTTTTTACATTTTACATTCAAATGATAGATTTTTTAAAAAAATGAACCTTTTCTTTCAAACTGTTTACAGTAAGGTTTTCTGTCTCCCTAATCTCTGCCACAGGCTTTAGACATGACAAAGAAAGCTCATATAAAAGACAAGGGGAAACTTGCAATTTCATTTTTGGGGCTTTTCACAAGGATTTATATCCATACCTAATTGTGACCTCTGCTTACATTTCCCAAATAAAAGACAGCTTGAAGGCGTTTACCTTAGGGCATTTGTTTAGTAGACAAAGAATACCGTACAAAAATGAATAAATGTGGATTATTTGTATATTTTTCTTTAAAAAGAAAGGAAATTTTTCACATACCCTGCCTTCCAAAACCAAAAAATATAATGTGTATACATTCTGCCAAGCATAAACTACTTACGATAATGAAATGTTTATATCAGTATCAAGTTCTCCTATACTAATTTTCAAATTAATATGTGGTACAATCTAACAGTAGCACCAAGCTCTCGATAGCACAGAGATAAGGTGTCTGTTCTAAGTTTATTCACAAAAGTAAATCTAAGTTTATCAGCAAGAGTTAAAAAAAAAAAAGTATTGTACCTTTTACATGGTCTTTCCTATGCAAAAATGAATCTGGCTTTAAATACCAACTCATGTGCCAAGAAATCCTTGCCATTGTTAAATTAAGATGGAGTCAAGACGTGTGTTAGAAGAAGCACTGACCTTCTGCTGTAGACTACATCCCTGCGCTGGGAGTGCAGTCTGGACGGCTGACTGCCTGTAGCCACTGACACCTGTAGGGATCCCCATATCTCCTGACTAGTAACTTAGCAGTTTACTGCAGTGGCTTGTAAAGAGCATTTAAAACCTACTTTTGAATTTAAAGAAGACAAAATCAGAGCCACACTTGATTTTTGTTGAGCTACATGAAAAAGCTGGAGAAAGAAAAAATTTATTTATTTATTTATATGAAATCCCATTTGATTATGATGTTTTCTGCAACTGAAAAACACACCAATTAGAAATGTATAGTAAAATTCTTATCCCGATATTTGTCTAAAAATAAAAATACTCGTCATGCCTGGCCTCTGATTCTAGGGAGCCAGAGTGGGGGTGGGGGGACCTCCATATAATATACGTTCAGATTATTTGGAGATTTCTTAAAAAGACTGATCCTATGATGTGGTGGTTAAGGGCACTGGAGTCCCACATGGATGACCAAGGTTTGAGTCCGGACTTGGTGGCTTCATTTCTCCTGTTTTCTCTCTCTCTCTCTCTCTCTTTCTCATTCTCTGATCTAATTTAAATTAATTAATTAATTAAATTAATAAAAATAAAACAATTCTTTAAAAAGGAAAAAAGATCTGGGGGACCAGCAGTTAGCGTGATGGCTATGTCGCTGGACTCCCATGTAGTTTACCGCAGTTTGAGTCCTGGACCCAGTGGCTCAAACTCACGCCAGGCGCATGTGCGTGCATGCCCCAGATTCTGAGAGGAGAATGGAAGCAAAGGGATTGCGGCATGTCCATTCTCCCCGGGGGGGTAACTTCTCACTTTCTGTCTCTGTCTTTCTGGTGAGCACACACACCCTATAGCAAACACCTTTCCAAAAAAAAAAAAACAAAAACAAAAAAACATGACTTTCCTGAACTTCTCTATACATGATAATTTTGTTCAAAGTGTGTGTTCAAAGTGTGATCTGTAGACTGGCAAAATCAGCACCACCTGAGAGCTTGTGAGAAATGTAGTCTTAGCGCCTACCCTTGATCTACTGAATTAGAATCTGTATTTTAGCAAGATCCTCAGGTGACTTGCAACACATTAAAGCATGAACATCCCTGCCCCAAATCTTCCTTTGCAATATTATTACTGAGGAATGCTTCTGTTATGTATAACCCTAAAACTTTACTTCTGCATTTTCCATAAATCTATACCTTCAAATTCATTTGCTAAACTATTGGCTTGTCGGGGAAGTCGTGACACCTTTTAGCACAGAAAAACATAGAAAAATATGTCATGACTTTCCTGAAATCTAATATGCTATATTCTGTTGGAAGGTGCTATAGTTCTTACAGCAGAAAAAGAAGATCACTTGGGTCTTTATTTAATTCCAGCATAGACTTCCTGCCAATTCTATAAAGAATAGACAATACCATAAAAATAATTATGTTAAGTTTCTTAGTAATAAAGGCCATGGACCAATTCTAGTATTTTTTACTATAGGAATGCTAGGGAATGTATTACATATTTTTGTCACGTTCTTGTCAAAATTTACAGTTGAGATTTTTTAATTTTTTTCTAACTCCGACAGCCTGAGGCTTTATGATTTGGCTCACTGAATCAGTGAGAAGTACTCATTGAAACTCTACTTGTAGCTGTGTGAAGACATACATACTAGTCTATTGCTTAAAATACTACCTAAAGCAGATTGTTCTTTTTGGAGCCACATAGCAAGAAACAATTTTTGGAAGAAGGTGTAATCATTTAATACTTTCTCTTACAATCCATCTTCTCTTGGATGTTCATATATTCTATATTATAAGCTTTATTAAAACCATATTTTCAAATATTGCCTTCTACCTTTCAGGTCCAAATGTATGCTACACACAAATACTTGTATTACTTATTCACAGTTTATGCCTGTATTTAAATTATGGATTAAGGAGCAGGGTATGAAAAACTGCCCCCAGCTTTCTTTATTACTCATTCTCTTTATCTCTAGGTTAAAACATTTTCATGGGAACTCCTAATAACTTTGTAATTCAAAAGTTGCTGTTATCTTGCACAATGCTTTGGGGATTTTATTGACTGAAAGGAACTTTATAAATTTAATGGGTGTTTATTATTTTATGGTTCTCAATTTTCAACGTGAAAGCAGCAGGATATGGGCTGAACATTTTTCAGTAAATGTCTACTTTCAGTTCTTATTTTCTCGTCTGAACAGATTCTGATAAAAAGCAATCATGACCAAACATCCTGATAATGTTTCCTTCTCCCTTCTTTCCCGAGGCTTTTTATGCACACATACATCAAACACATGCACATGTGCATATAGGCAGTTTTTCTCTTACTTTCAAGATTTGGTTAAGAAATCCATGGTAAAGGTAGCTTTCATTAACACCCACTAACTCTAAATTCCAAAAGGTGCAGGAATTTTTAAGTCACTTTTAGTTGACTGCATCTCAGGAAAAGAGCAGTATCAAGTCAGAATTTGTTTTTTCTTTTGGAGAGGTTTTCACTATAGGGCACGTGCGCTCGCCAGACAGAGAGACAGAGAGACAGAAAGTGAGAAATCGCCCCCCAGAGGGGATGGCCAGGCCTCAATCCCTTCTTCTCCATTCTCCTCTCGGGATCTTGGGCACACATGCACACACGCCCGGCGTGAGTTTTAAGCCACCAGGTCCGGGACGCAAACCGTGGTCGACTACATGGGAGTCCAGCGACATAGCCATTATGCTAACTGCTGGTCTCTCAAGTCAGAATTTTTAAAGGAAAACCAACCTTTATGAATGGCATTAGTTACAGACCTGAATTTGAGAAAAGGCTTCTTCCTTTTTACTTTAAATTAACTGAAAATATTTTATAATATCCATGTCAAAAAGATGAGATGGGGAAGGAGCATTTTTGCCTGTAACTCAGAAGAAGATGGATGGGAAAGAAGAAGAGATTTTCCTTTCTTCATAAAGCTCCATGTCTGTGGAGGGTCAAGTATTCCTCTCTTAGATATGCAAAGCAATTTTGGTAATTTATTTGAGAATCCTTCTGTGTATCCTTTAATAGCAGCAGTGATCTGACCCCATCGAGATCCCCAGATAGTTTGAGAATTGCCTAGTCCTTGACTCACATGTTTGAAAGTATGATTTCTTTTCATTGCCAATCTTTTCTTTCCCTCACCCTTGTTCCCTGAACATAGACAAAGGCTTCAATTCATAATTTGTTGTTTCTTATTGCTGACTTAACACTTCAGGTTGTGTCCCTAATTACCCCTATGAGATTCGAATAATAACTTTAACATCAGTGAGTTGTCCCAGCGTTCCAAAGTCATTTATTAGAGTGTGCAATATGTGTCATAAATCTTTCTGATAAACTTCAATTGCTCTAGACATGCCAGTGGAAGACCAATAAAAATTGCATTGTTTTTTCAGTACCCCAGCAAGAGGTGCAAGCAATTATTCCTTCAGCCTGCAATGTGTTTGCCTTGTATTAAAAATTGTTAGTCACAATAAAAAAGAGAAGTGGAGCCTTAGGAAAGTTTCAAGCTATGTCTTCAGGCATAATGGGAAGGCTCAAAAATCAATTAGGCAAGAAATCTAACCACTAGTATTAAAAAGATAACAAATATAACTGCTTAACCTCAAAACTGACCCTGTGAAAGAATATTTCTTCTTAATGAGTCTTCTTAATAAATCTGCTTATAAATTGAATATAAATATACGTACATATTTAATTTGATGTCACAGAATTTCACCATAGTTTGTGTTGGATATTTACTAGCAGTTTTGAAGAAACACTAAATAAAAATAAGTGAAGCATAAAATTGCCATAGATTGAAAAGTTTTAAGAAGTGACTCTGACTTTTTTCAGAGGAGAAAAGTTGCTTTTGTCCATTGAATTTTCTTTCTTACCAAGACAGGCAGTGTAGGATATTGGGTAACCTCAGACTGTGCAGTCAGACAGGCCTGGATTCCCACCTTGCTTTATTTCTCATACTGTTTCTATAGCCTTGAGGGAGTTATTCACCATCTTTAAGTCTCAAACCATAAACAAAGTGAAGGTATAATGATGAGTCTTTTATTAGTTTGTTGTGGGGATTAAATAAGAAAGTATACATAAACTGATTAGATCATTCCATGGACAGAATTAGTGCTCAAGGAATATTGATTCTATCAATAGCTGGTATTATCTGAGCTTGGGTAAATCTCTGAGCACCGTCAGAAATTGTTTCTTCTGGGTCCTATTGCACTTTTTGTTTTATTTTTTAAAGATCTTATCAGCTTTCTTTCATATATATACATGAAATAAACACCTCTATCACCAAAATCCAGCACCAGAGTGGTACCTTTGTTACACTTGATGAACTTACATTGACGCATCATTATAACTGAAATTCCATAATTCACATAGTGGTCACTTTGGGCACTGTGCGTCCTATGTGCTTTGACAAATATATAATGACTTGTACTTACCATTATATTATCATACAGAGTATAATAACTGCTCTAAAATCCTCTGTGCTCTATTCATGCTTCTCTCCCCACTAGCTTCTGCCAATCTCTGATCCTTGTATTGTCTTCTATAGTGTCCCTTTTTTTTTTTTCTTTTTTTGGAGAGGTTTTTGCTATAGGGGGCGTGCGCTCGCCAGACAGACAGAGACAGACAGAGAGACAGAAAGCGAGAAATCCCCCCCCAGGGGGGATGGCCACGCCACAATCCCTTCTCCTCCATTCTCCTCTCGGGATCTTGGGCAAGCACGCACACGCGCCCAGCGTGAGTTTAAGCCACCAGGTCCGGGACTCGAACTGTGGTTGACTACATGGGAGTCCAGCGACATAGCCATTACGCTAACTGCTGGTCCCAATAGTGTCTCTTTTCTTAATGTTACATAGCTGGAAGTATGTATCCTCCTCATATTGGTTTCTTTTAAAATATTTTTATTTTTATAAGGCAAAAATTATAGAACTTTTTTTAAAACAGAGAACTTTCATTATTTTGTCTGACAAAGATTTCTTTTCTTTGCCCTTCTCACTCATCTTCTACCACCCACTCCATTCCCTGATGGAATCTACATTTATCCTCTCTACTATTTCATATTGGTCTCTATCACTTAGTAATATGCATTTAAGGTTCCTCCATGCCTTTTCATGGCTCGATAATTTGTTTCATATAAGCATTGAATACTATTCCATTGTCCAGATATACCACACTTTTTAATTTATTCACCTATTGAAGGACATGTTGGTTGCTTCCAAATTTTAGTATTTAAGATAAAGTTGCTATAAGAAATCATACTCAGGGTTTAGCTCATTTGAGTAAGTAAAAAGAGCTCAGTTGCTTGATCATAAACAATACAAAATGGTTTGGTTTTTTAAGAAATTGCTAAAATGGCTATACAATTTTCCATTCTTACTAGCATTGAATAAGACTTCCCCATTGCTCCCGATCCTTGCCAGCCTTGGTGGGGTCAGTGCTCTAGATTTTGGTCATTCAAATCGGTTTGTAATGGTATCTCATTGTTGTTTTAGTTTACAACTCCCTAATGAAATATGTTGAGTATCTTTCATTTGTGTATTTGATACTTGTGTATCTTTCTTAGTAAGGTGTCCGGTAAAGTATTTTGTTCATTTTTAATATGGTTTTTTGTGGGCCAACCTGTGACGTGATGACTAAGGCAGCTGGATCCTGCATGACTGATTATGGTTCAATCTTGGACCCAGCAGCTTGAGAAACATGCTGGGCACATGTGCATGCATATCTGAAATCCTGAAGGGAGGGAGAAATAAAGGAGAAGGATTACAGCATGACTATTTCCCGAAGGGGGAGCTTTCTCACTTTCTGTCTCTGTGGCAAGTGCATACATTCTCGGGGGTTGGGCAGAAGCCTGACTGTTTACTGCTTTTGACTTAAGAGTTATCTGTAAAATTTTAATTACATTTCTTTATTTGATGTTTCTTTTGCAAATATTTTCTCCCAATCTTTGGAATTTTTTTTACATCAGTCATTTTAGGGTTCAGTTGATAAATTGCTTTATGTTGGTATGTAAACATTTGTATCTATGAATCTTTCTCCAAATAAAAAATAGACCATGAGTTTGTTTTATTATCTTCTGTAGTACCCCATTTAATACACTGTACTTAGAGATACTCAACAATAATTAATTTACCAGTTGAATGATTAGTGTTTAGTAGAAGTCATTTTGATGTAATGATACCAAAACTTAGGAGTTCCATGGGAAGGTCCAAAGATAGTGCTGTGAGGGAGGACCTCATACAAATGATATGCTCCTCCTCCTGCTTCAGTTTCCAATATATTAAGGCAGATTATGTGTGAGCATAAAGGACAAAGAGAGACAAAAAAAGATAGCTGAAAAAGTCCTTTAGAATAGGACATAAAGTTTTCACAGATGTCTCAGAGTTAAAAGAGTTATAAGTAGATCACTGTTTAAGTAGCATTGTAGTCACTGGAGTATTTCTCAGAGACTTAATGGATAATCCTTTTTCTGGTACATATTTCAGATTTTTATAGACAAAAAGTACTGTAACAACAATGAAAAGCAGACACTAATTTATTTAAAAATATTTTCAAGAGAGCCAGATGGTACATAGTGGTAAAATGCAATACTCAGTGAAGCTGACCCACATGGGCAGTTTGGGGCTCGTGTTCAGAGATCTCCCTGAGTATGCTAGATATACATGTGCCCATAATTCTGCTGCCTAAGGCTAGGGATAGATCAAAGAACCAAGACCCAGTTGAGTCTTCTATCACTTTCTCTTTGTTTCTCTCTGTCTCTCTGACTTATAGAAGAAATGACTAAATTTTAAAAATATGTATTTGTTGAGTATCTATCATGTGCTAAGGAACTGTGGAAAAGCCAAGTGTCAATTTAACATAGTATGCTGAAAATGTTTTATATTTCTATAGGATAGAAGAAGCATATGCACAAATAATCATGATGCATGGTACCTATTTGTGTATAATAAGGATGTACAAAATCAGGAGAGGATGAAACTGATAATGACTCATAAAAGTAAAGTCATTGATTCATCTGAAAGATGTTTATTAAATTCTACTGTTCTTCAGGATTCATGTAGAGTAATGGGGCTTTAGAGAGAGTTACAGTTACCTTACCTTTAAGATCCTTGCTGTACAGGAGTCAAATCAAGAGTAGAGAGGGCTTCAGGAAAGAGTCTTGTGGAAGACCTTGAGGAGGAGATAGCATTTGGACTTGGCATCAAAGGAAAGGTAGGATTTGGATATATAGAGAGGTGAGCATTAAGAAGGGAAATATACTTCTAATACTGGTAACAGAATTTGCATCAGTTCCTGCATGTCTCATGTGCTAACGAAAAACAACAATTCTATTTTATCATTTCTTTTTATAATACTTTTATATCTAGGAAAGTGTAATTAGTATATTTATATATTGTATTTATTGAGTACTTAATTTGATCTAGACATTTTTTTAAACACTTTGTTTTTCAATCTCATATTATATTTATTACATCTGCAAGGCAGACATGGTTTTCATATCCAATTTAAGTGAAGGAAACCATGACTTGTCCTTCTAGGGACGGGACATATACTCAGGCCTATTTGACACCAAGATTTACACTGTGTATCAATGCCATGACAAGGCCCTTGCAGCATCATAGAGTTCTGTTTCATATGAGAGTTTTCACATAAGATTAATAATTACTACTTTTCAACAACTATTTAAAGAATGCCTACATAACCAAAATAATGAGGGAGTGAGAGAGACATTCTCTGGAGTTGACGAATGAGGACTTAGGGATAAAGTCAGAATAAGAAGATTCTTGTGTAACAAGACATTTTGCTTACTGGAGAAGGCTGAACAAGGAAGGAATCTGCTTAGGTAAGATGATGTAATGACAGGCAAAGGATATCTGAGTTCTTTTTCTCCTACTTAGATTTATGTTCTCTGCCAAATGGAATGATACTTACACTAAAAAGGGTAATGTGGATCCAAGGAAGTTAAGCCCAAGTTAAATAAGAGAGTTTCACACAAAAGAGATGAGAATGTTTTGGTCTGAGTAAAAGCAACACAGATGGATTATCTGAAGGGGGTGATTTAAGTTTTGTAATTACATTTTCAAATCCATAGGAACAAGTACAGGGATATCTGGATAATGAAGAATGTGCAAAAGTTGGAGAGTGTTTTATTTACTAAGAGTTCAGATCAGCAACTAGTGAGAGTATCTATTTTTTCCCATTTTAATTTCTTTCATTTTTATTATATTTTATATTATGTCTAACCACATATATCATCACAGTGTATAGCATTTCTTTTTCCAGCACGATTACCATGCACATCAGTCAAGACAAAGACATTACTATCCACATCATCATCAAATAGCTTTTCATTTTTTCAGATTATTATTATTATTTATTCTCATTTTTTTAAACATTCATGGCTATACATCATTTGGCCTATAAGGAGAATTTACCTAACATGAAATACTTCTCTGACCAGTCCAGTTGAGAAAACTATACATGTTATCATCAAAAGGTAATAAACCATTTCTGTGCCCCACTAATGTCATGCCTCTCTCTATTTGTTCTCTTACTATCTTCTCTATACTCTTCCCTCCCCACCACTCATTCCACACTATCTTCAGTGTTCATAATTATTTGCACTGCTTTTATGCCCTCCAGTATTTCAATCTCTACCATACAGTGTGGGTAGTCAGTATATATTAAGTGGATACATACAATATCTTTCTTTCATAGTCTGGCTTGCTTCACTCAGCAATAAATCTTCCATATTTGACCACTTTCTATCAAATGCCGGGGTCTTGTTTTTTTATGGCTGAATAGTATTCCATAGAGTATGTGTGCCACACTTTTTCAATCTAATCATGTGTTTGTGAACATTTGGGTTGGTCCATGGCTTAGCGATCATGAATAATGCTGCAATAAACATTGATTTGTAAGCGCTTTTCTGACTGAGCATTCTCTTATCGTTTGGGTAGATACTCAGAAGTGGGATTGCTGGATCAAATGGTAGTTCTGTTTGTAGATCTTTGAGGAACCTCCATATTGTTCTCCACAGTGGCTGGACGAATTTATATGAATTTACATTCCAACCAACAGTGTAGGAGAGTTCTCCTTTCACCACAACCCCACCAACCCTTATCACTTTTTTTGTATTTTTAATCTTACACATTTTGACAGGGGTTAGGTGGTATCTCGTTATGGTATTAAGTTGCATCTCCCTTATGATGAGGGGTGTCGAACATTTCCTTATATGCTTTTTGGCTGTTCATATGTCTTCCTTAGAGAGATTTTTGTTCAGCTCATTTTCCCATCTTTTAATTAGGTTAGACTTTTTTTGAGGGGGTTAAGCCACTTGAGTTCTCTCTGCTTTCTGATTACCAGTCCCTTGTCTGAGGCATATTTTACAAAAATATTCTCCTGTTCTGAGGTAGTCAGTTCACACTAATTACTGTGTCCCTTGCTGTACAGAAACTTCTTAATCTGATACAGTCCCACTTGTCTATTTTGGGAATTATTGTCCATGCTTTGGGAGTTTTATTTAAGAAATCCTTTCCTATCCCAATGTCTCCCAGAGTTTTCCTAGTGTTTTCCACCAGTAGTTTTATATTTTGGAGTCTTAGGTTCAGATATTTGATCCATTTTGAGTTGATTTTTGTTAATGGTGAAAACTCACCATTAACGTTTAACCAGTGGCTTAAATCTCACGCCAGACGCCTGTGCGTGCGTGCCCAAGATCCCTAGAGGAGAACGGAGGAGAAGGGATTGTGGCGTGGCCATCCTCCCCAGGGAGTGATTTCTCGCTTTCTGTCTCTCTCTGTCTGTCTGGTGAACGCACGCGCCCGAAAG
>NW_006160142.1:1842950-1860573 GCF_000334495.1 Tupaia belangeri chinensis | reverse complement strand
ATGGCACTGCCTCTAACATAAAAAAAAAAAAGAAAAAGAAAAAGAAAAGATGTTTTCCTTTTCCCAATGAATTGACTGATATACTTTGTCAAAAATCAGCTGGCTGTAAGTGTTGGGGTTTATTTCTGGGGTCACTATTGTATTCTGTTTAGTGCTAATACCATGCTGTTTTGATTATTACTGCTTTATAGTATATTTTGGGGTCAGGGAGTGATATGCCACTCACTCCACTCTTATAGTGCAGAATTGCTTTGGCAATATGAGGCCTTTTATGTTCCAGATGAATACTATTATTGTCTTTTCTAGATCTGTGAATAATGTCTCTGGTATTTTCATTTGAATTGTGTTAAATGTGTAGATTAATTTGGGTAGAATTGCCATTTTGATTATATTAATTCTTCCAATCCAGGAACATGGGATGTCCTTCCACATTTTTGTGTCATTTTCAATATATATTTTTAAAGATTTTCATAGTTTTTTTGTTTGTTTGTTTGTTTTGTTTTGTTTTTGTTTTTGTTTTTTGGTAAAGGCCTTTGACTTTCTAAGTTAGGTTTATTCCTAGATATCTTATACATTTTGTGGCTATGGAAAAAGGGATTCCTTTCTTCAGATTTCGTTCATTCAACTTGTTCATATGTAGAAATGCTATAGATTTTTGGATGTTGATTTACTTTGAGAAGTTTTTTCATGGGAACCTTTGGTTCTTCTAAGTATACCATCATGTCTTCTGCAAATAAAGATATTTTCAACTTTTCTTTGCCTCTTCGAGTATCTTTCGTATTATGCTATTTTCTAATTGCATTGGCTAAAACTTCCAGCTCTATATTTAAAAAAAAAAAAAACAGTGGAGAAAATGGGCACCCTTGTCTAGTACCAGTTTTGAGCATGAAAGCTTTTACCTTTTCCCCATTCAGTATAATGTTAGCTATAGTTTTTCATATATGGCTTTTGTTGTGTTGAGAAATGACCATTCCACACCAATCTTGTCGAGAGTCTTTGTCATGAAGGGATGTTGTGTTTTACCAGATGCTTTCTCTGCATCAATGGAAAAGATCATATGTTTATCATCTTTCTTTCTGTTAATATGGTGTATTATATGTATGGTCTTGCATATGGTGAAGCATCCTTGCATCTCTGGAATAAAGCCTACCTGGTCGTGATGAATAATCTTGGTTATGTGTTGTTGGATATGATTTGCAAGTACCTTGTTGAGAATTTTTGCATCTATATTCATCAGAGATATTGGTTTTCCTTTTTTGTTATGTCTTTATCTGTTTTGAAAATGAGGATGATGGAGGCTTCATAAAATAAATTTGGGAAGTTTCCTTCTTTTTGGATCTTTAGAAATAATTTGAGTAGAATGGGGATTAACTCTTCCTTAAACGTTTTGTAGAATTCAGAAGTGATGCCATCAGGACCTGGGCTTTTCTTTATTGGGAGGTTATTTATTAGTGATTCAAGATTATGGCTTGTTATTAGTCTATTCAGGTTTTCTATGTCCTCCTGATTCAATCTTGGTAGATTATATGCATCTAGGAATTTGTCCATCTCCTCCATGTTCTCTTGTTTGTTGGTATATAGTCACTCATAGTATCTTCTAATGACATTTTGTATTTCTATCACGTCTGTTGTAATGTTGCCTGTTTCATTATGTATTTCATTTATCTGATTTCTTTCTTTCTTCTTCTTTATCAGTTTAGCTCATGGTGTGTTGATCTTGTTACTTTTTTTCCAAGAGACAGTTTTTGCTTTCATTTATTTTCTTTATAGTTAATTTATTTTCTATTTCATTTACTTTTGCTCGAGTTTTAATGATTTATTATTGCCTGGCATTTTTGTTGTTGTTGTTATTGTTGGTTTTCCCATTCCCTGAGGTATGATATCAGGTTGTCTTTTTGCCACCTTTCCATCTTTTTCTTATGCGCACTTATTGCTATGAATTTCCCTCTTAGGACTGCTTTTGCACTGACAGTTTTTGATTTCAGACTTATCTAAGAAGTCGTTCAGAAATAAGTTGTTTAGTTTCCTTGTGTTTGTGTATTTTTGAGGATGTCTCTTGAAATTAATATTGAATTAAATTCCACCATTTTCATAGAAGATGCTGGATGTAGTTTCTATGCCATTGAATCTGGTTTGTGTCCTATCACATGGTCAATCTTTGAAAAGGTTCCATGCCAGGGTGAGAAAAATGTATATTTTGTGGTCTTAGGGTAGAAAGTTCTATAGATATCTGTCAAGCCCACTTGATTTATGGTATCATTTAGATCTTATATCTCTCTGCTTATTTTTTGTCTAGAAGATCTGCCTAAAGGAGATAATGGGTTGTTGAGATACCCAACAATTATAGCATTGCAACCTATCTCTCCTTTGAGCTCCAGCAGTCTTTCCTTCATGTATTTAGGTGCTCCTGAGTTGGATGCATAGATATTTGTAAGTGTATGTCTTCTTGATGAATTAGCTCATTTACTGCTATGTAATGCCTTTCTTTGTTTCTTTTTACAGTCTTTGTCTTAAAGCCTATTTTATCTGAAATCAGTATCACAACTCCAGCCCTTATGATTTCCATTTGCATAGGATATTTTTTTCCAGCCCTTTACTTTTAATCTTTGTATGTCTTTATCCATAAGGTACATTTCTGTTTTTGTTTGTTTGTTTGTTTGTTTGTTTTATCCATTCAGCCAGTCCGTGTCTCTTGATTGGAGAATTTAATCCATTAACATTCAATTTTACTATCGAGATTTCCATACATGTTCCTATCGTTAAGCAAGCCAGTTTCTTGGTCATTTTTCTTGGTTGCTTTTTGTTCTCTTAAATCTGTCTGACTGACTTTTTAATTTTCCTGGTATAGCACTCCCTTCAGAACTTCTTAAAGAGCTTTTCTGGAGTTGGTAATTTCTTTCAGGTTTTGTTTATCCGAGAGCATTTTTATCTTTTTTTCCCATATGAAGGATAATCTTGTCAGGTATAGTATCCTTGGTTGAAATTGTTTTTCATTTAACACTTTGACTATATTTCCCCATTCTTTTCTTGCCTGCATTGTTTCTTTCTTTCTTGCTTTCTTTCTTTCTTTCTTTCTTTCTTTCTTTCTTTCTTTCTTTCTTTCTTTCTTTTTCTTTTTTTTGAGAGGTTTTTGCTATAGGGCACTTGCGCTTGTCAGACAGACAGAGAGAGACAGAGAGACTGAAAGCGAGAAATCACCCCCCGGGACCACACAATCCCTTCTCCTCCATTCTCCTTTTGGGATCTTGGGCACGCATGTGCACACCCCGGCATGAGTTTAAGCCAGGTCCAGGACTCGAACCGCAGTCGACTACATGGGAGTCCAGCAACATAGCCATTACGCTAACTGCTGGTCCCCCTGCATTGTTTCTGACAGGAGGTATGATGTTAGCCTGATGGGATAACCTTTTAAGTAACTTGATGTTTCCCTTTTGCCAGTTTTAATATCTTGTTTTCATCTGTGGTTTTGGCTATTCTGGCTGTGATGTTCCTTGGAGAGGATCTTCTTGGATTGATTCTATTTGGGTTTTATGTACTTCTTTAGTCTGCATATTTGAATGCCTTTCTAGGTTTGGAAAGTTTTCTTCCAGGATTTCATGGAACAAATTATCAATGCCTTTATTATTTTCTTCCTCTCCTGTGATACCAATTATCTGGATGTGTGGACAATTTTTTCAGTCTTCTGCATGATCTACTCTACTTTTAATACTTTTGAGGGAGGTTTTAATTTCCTGTATCACATTCTTCATATCTAACAATTTTGTTTGATTATTTTTTATGATGTCTATTTCTTCTTTCAAATTGTGAAAGGACTTCCTCATCCCCTGGAGCTTATTGTCTCTTTTCTCTTGCATCTCATTTAATTTAGTCACTACAAATACTCTGAATTGTTTATCCAACATTTCCATGAGTTCTATTGTGCTTTTGTGGGTGATGAGAAATTGATGTTTCCCCTTGGGGAGAAGCATTTTGTTGATTGCTCATATTTCTAGTATCTCTTCAATGTTCCAGTCATCTGGTGATCTATACATCCCTTTCTAAAGGTATCTCTGAGCCTTCAAAAGTGTGCTGGAGTTGGAAATTAGCAATCTCTCTTCTTCTTTGCCTCCTTATTGCTCACTAGCACTCTGAACTGTTGTCACTCTTCCTGGATGACCCAAAGTCTTCTCTGTTTCTAGAGAACCGGTGCGCCTGGAACTGAGCTGCTGAACTTCAGCTCAGTAACAAAAAAGAGAATATGTGACATGTACTATACAAAATACCAAAGTCCTGAAAGTCCAAAGACAAGTGGGGGAGGGGATAAGCCATGGTTCCTAGCCATCTGCCCTCCAGCCACAGACAGCTTGCTGTCTGGGAAGGCCCTTCTCTGGAAGGGGTGTCCAGATGGGGCCAGGAGGGGCGCAAGTTTGTCTCAAAGTCCCAAGAAACAAACTTGAGGGTCTAAAGGTGAGTGGGGGAGGGGATGAGTCATGGGTCCCAGCCATTAGCCCTCCAGCTGGGGGTAGCCTGCAAGGCCCTTCTCTGGAACAGATCAGTGAGAGTATCTAATACAGATGGGCTACCCTATTAGCCTAGTGGTTAAGGGAGCCAAATCCCACAGGACTCACCACATTTTGAATACTGGTTCAGGTAGCTTGAAAACACACCAAGCACAAGTGTGTGTGTGCCCCAAATCTTGATAGGATGGACAAATGGAGAAAGGATTGTGGCATTACTGTGACCCTTTAGATGTACGCTCTCTCTCTCTCTCTCTCTCTCTGTCTCTCTCTTTCACGTGCATGTCCCCTCTAGCAATTAAAAAAAAGAGAAAACTTAGACAAGGTTGATGGAAGAATAATATCTTAATTAAGGAAGGCAGTGTACTGTTTAGTACTCATTTTCTTTATTATGCATAAGTCAGTGTATTGTGTTAAGGTCCATTAGAGTCTAAGCTTATTAACAAATTGGATATCTGAAAAGTAAATGGTTACAAAAACTTAACTTAAAGATTGAAAGTTAGAGAATGAGAGATGATTTTCCAGAAGACGATTTGGGCAAAAGATAGAAGAAAGTGGCCTGCATAACTGTTTTCAAAGGGTGAAGGATTATCACATGGGAAAAAGGTATACATTTCACTATAATGATCCATAGTATAGATCATTGAAAGAGAGAAAAATTTCAGTTCAAAAGTATTTTTAAAATGAATTGGCTGGTTTGAGAAGTAGTAACATGGCTGACCAGTTAAATACTGAATTTAAATGATCCTTTATCAGAGATATTTTAGTACAGCTTCCTCTGTCATCACTTCTCAATTCTAAAATTGTCATTATTTTATTATTCAGTATTTTATATCATTGACAAAGTCAATCCCATTTCTTACATCAGTTGCCCCCAGTGCATCACAGGACAATCTGAAATAATGGACCAAGAGAAATCATAAAATTTCCTATGCTCATGGTCTCCAAAGTAAAGTCATTTGTAATGTAAAGTTTTAAATAATCTGGGGAAATAAGATTGAAATAAAACATTATACTAATAGGATTCAATTCATAAATCTGAGGGAAAAAGGATATGAGAGGACAGGAATGTTGACATTTTTATCTTTTGCAGTACTGACTTTTTACTTTTTTTAAAATTTTAATTTATGACTGAAAATTTGAAGGAGTAAAGTACATATTATGTAGTCTTAATTAAAACCTCAAAGGAAGATATTCACTCAGCTAAGTTGTTGCATTATGTTTGGTAACGGCTAATATCTAATAATGGAGAAATAAGACAAAAAGAGATGATGGGATTGGCTCATCCATTTACATGCCACTTTCTATTAATTTTTTATTATTTATTATCAATCTATGGGGCCAGTAGGTTGCATAGTGGTTATAGCACTGGATTCCCAAATGGACAACTGCAGTTCCAGTCCCAGACCCAACAGCTTGAAAATCTCACTGGGCAGTAGCACACGTGTCCCCAGAATCCAGGAAGAGAAGGGATTGTGGCATGGCCATCCTGCCTGGGGCGATTTCTCATTTTCCTCTCACTGTGTCTCTCTGTCTCTGTCTGGCAAGCACATGTACCCTATGGCAAAAACCTTAAAAATTAAAAAACAGTTTGATTATATCAACACATGTATACATGCACACATACATACACACATGTGCAAACACACCCTTGTCCCACATGTAAAGTTGGGAAAAGAATTAGACTTGAAATTATTTTTTATAATACATTGAAGGTTCTGTAAATTAAGGAGTTGCTCCCTCAACATTCTTTCTTCCTTTCTTTTTTTGAATAGGTTTTTGCCATAGGGCACATGCACTCGCAAGAAAGGCAAAGAGAGAAAGAGAGACAGAAAGCAAGAAATCACCCCTGGGGCCAATGACCACGCTGCAATCCCTTCTCCATTCTCCTCTCAGGATCTTGGGCACACATGCACACATGCCTGGTGTGAGTTTAAGCCACCAGGTCCAGGACTCGAACCACAGTTGACTACATGAGAGTCCAGCAACATAGCCATTATGCCATCTGCTTGTCCCCAAATTCTTTATTTCTAAGGACAGAGGGATATCTATTGATCTATTTACCATGATTATTGATTTTCTCCGTGTCTTACCAGTTTCTTGCATTATACATAGGGCTCAGCTTGATATGAAAGACAACAGAAGCTATAGCCCATGCCATCTCCTCAGTGCTTAATAAAGCTTCCCTTTACATAGGAAGCATGTGTTTATTGTGTCAACTGCATCAACATTATGGAAGTATAATTTACATGAAGCAAAATCAGTATATTCATGTGTGTTCTAGACTCTATTTTGTGGTAGGTTATATTCAGTAAAACACACACACACACACAACAGAAAAAGTCATGTGCAGTGACATCAATAAATGAAATAACGGGAAATGTCAGCTGTGAATGTGGGGTCTTCTCCTGTCTCTACTCTAGTAATTGCTGTCCAGGCATCTGAATATACTGGAACTGGCTAGATTTGGTTCTTTTCTTCTCTCTTATTGTCTTCCCTTTCCTTTTCTAGGGATCCCTTAAAACAGTATCTAAGAGTACAATATGCCTAGGAAAATACCACCCCCTAGATAGTCAATTTTAAATCTCAAAGAAGGCAGAAAAAGTATGTTATTTTGAAGTTATAACATGCCTTTTTTTTTGCTAAATTTTGTATTTAATGTTCAGTAATGATTATTACTAACTGAATGAATGAATTACTACATATAAAACAGGAAAATTAAGAAGACAACTAAGAATAGAATTATGAAACTGAAAAACATGATCTGGAAAATGAAGATGTTAGACAATATGGGAAAGTGGAAAGGAATTGTTAAGGAATTGTTCAAGATCACAAATTTAAACACAAAAATTGCAGTTTTCTTAATTCTTAGACTACCATTGATCATTTCCACATAGAAATTTTATAACACAAAGAAAATGGTAGTAGATTTTAATATGATCCATCACTCTGAGTTCACACTTGGAATCATGTGCTAAAAAATATTAATACATTTGCATTAAACTCATATTTTCCATTTTTTATTTTGAATATATGTTAGTGAATGTTTTTGTTACTTATTATGAGAATTATATGAATTTACATTTGATTGTCTCATTTTTAGAATGGTTTTCTGAAGACTAGCACCATCATATTATTTAAAAATGACTCTTTCGGAGGACCAGCAGTTGGCATAATGGTTATTGCCGCTGGATTCCCATGTAGTTGATGGTGGTTTGAGCTCCAGACATGGTGACTTAAAACTGATGCCAAGTGTGTGTGCATGCATGCCCAAGATCCTGAGGGGAGAATGGAGGAGATGGGATTGCAGCATGGCCTTTCCACCTGGAGGGTGATTTCTCGCTTTCTGTCTGTCTCTTTCTGTCTGTCTGGCAAGCACACACACCTTACAGCAAAAACCTCTCAAAAAATAAATAAATAAAAGGAAAAAAATTGCTCTTTTTGCTTCCAAAAGTGTGATTTCAGGTTAGTAGCTAGTAAAGTTGTACATGATTGTTTTCCTCTTTTTACCAATAATTTAGAATAATATTGCCATTTTCTTTCAATTGCATTGATTGACATGTCTAAAACAAAGCTCTAACACAATAGCGGTAGTGTAAAATGTATTTCTTAATTTAATGGAATGCTTTTAGTAATGTTATCCATGGAGTTGGCAGTTGAGTTAAGATAGATTGGTTTTATCATATCAAGGAATATTTTTCTAGTTTAGTAGATGGTTTTTGTTTTAATTTGGTATTGGACAGAGTTGGGATGTTGGGGGGAAGGGCATGGGAGTGAGAAACCACAGTCCAGGAGAAATGACCACATCACTGTCCTATCTCCCCCATTCTACTCTCAGGATTTTAGGCACTCAAGGAGTCACACCTAGCATGTCTTTTAAGCTGCCATGTCAGGGACTTCAACCACAAAGCAGCCATGTGGGATCTAGCCACCTTAACCACTAGGTCAAAGGATCACCCAGATGATTTTTTTTAAAAATTGAGAATGCATATTAAATTTTTCATTCTTTTTTTTAAATGCCTCAAAGAATTGTTTAATGAAATTTGTGACTATATGTCCTTGAATTTTGAAAATATGTATATAAGATCCATCTTGCTGTCTTTTGCTTTTTCTCATTTGTCCTAATGATTCCTGTTCATAGATTTTCTAATTTGGAAACATCACAGAATTCTTGGGATTAACTTAAGTGGTCATATATGGCATCTGATGTCAAAAAGAATCACTAGTAACACACATTGACTATGTAAATTTATGCTGTGTTTCTTCATTTGTAAAATGAACTTTGTTATCACAGAATTGAAAAGCTAAAACTGATTATCATATAAAGTATCACATGTAGACTGACTCATATCAAATGGTACATGCAGCAACTGGCTTTTTTTTTTTTTTTTTTTGAAAAGATTTTGCTATAGGGTGCGTGCACTTGCCAGACAGAGACAGAGAGACAGAAAGCGAGAAATCACCCCCCAGAGGGGTGGCCACGCCGCAATCCTTTCTCCTCCATTCTCTTCTCGGGATCTTGGGCATGCACACACAAGTGCCCAGCATGAGTTTAAGCCACCGGGTTCCGGATTCGAACAGCTGTCAACTACATGGGAGTTCAGCGACATAGCCATTACGCTAACTGCTGTTCCCCATGTAGCAGCCGTCTTTATCCTAGTGTATTATTCATGTATATGCTATTAAATACACGTAGGCAGTATGCCAACTAGGATCTTTGTAACTGATTCATAATATATACTGGTTTATGGATTTGTGTGTGTGTGCTGTGTTTTACTGCCTTGTAATAAGATAGTTCTAATTTTATGAAGTTAGATATAGGTTGGCCATCATTTTTTATATTCTGAAACAGATTCCATCACTAGGAATGACCTAGTTGTTGGATTTATTTCCCCCAAGGCAACCTAAAACAGTAATAGTTGAATGCACATACTTTGGAGATAGACAGATCTGGAGTCAAAATCTGATTATTTCAATGATTAGCGACTTTGAACAGGTGACATTTATATACCTCAGTTTCCCTGTCTACCAAGTGAAAGTGATGATAACATCTGCCTCACAGATTTGATGTAAGGATTCAATCAACATTAAGTAAATGCTTAACAATATTGATAATATTATGACCATTATGGGCCAGACACAATTAAGAGCTGCATTTAAAAAGATTGAACTAGAATCATAGGAATTGGTCATTGACAATTAGAACTGATTATTAATAGAATAAACATGATTACTATCTAGGACATTAACTATCTAGGCCAAGAGACTTAATTTTATTTATTTATTTATTTATTTTCAAATTTAAAATAATCTTTAATTCCCCCTACCAGAGATAACCACAACAAATGTTTTGCTATACTACCAAGAGTCTTTATATCTGTAATTTCTGCACTGGTTTTATTGGCTGCTTAGTTTATCAGTTTTAGCTCTGTGATGATGTTTGTTGCAATGTACATAACTGGATAGGAGTTTATTATTTTCTAAAAGATTGATAATTTGAAATAATATTCTCTGTTAGTATTGGAAAAAGAAAAAATATGTTCTCAAAAGTACCATGTAATAGTATTTGTGATTGGAGAGTAATACTAAGGATAGTAAGAAATTTAATAATACCCAAAATCTTTTCATTTTAAAGAGAGATTTTTGCTATATGGTGCCTGTGCTCACCGGAGACACAGAGAGACTCAGAGAGACAGACAGCAAGAAATCATACCCCAAGGGAGATGGCCACACTGTATTCCCTCCTCCTCCATTCTCCCCTTGGGATTTTTGACATGCATGTACATACAACTGGTGTGAGTTTTAACTGCCAGATCCAGGATTCAAATATAGTCGACTATATAGAAATCCAGTGACATAATCATTACACCATCTGTTGGTCCCAATACCAATAATTTTAAGAAGCCCCTTGTAATCTCTTTAAAGAGATAGCTATTATCATAATAAATCAGAGTTTTTCTGTATGTGGTTTCCAGCTATATACTCTGAGAAGCAATATGATACCATTACAAGTCCTAAAGGAGTTTTGGCTATCAAAATAATGAAAAGAGGTTATTTTTAAAAATGTCCAAAATAATGTATGTTTCTTCAAAGAACTGGTTGGACTAAATTGAAGATGAAGCTCAGTATTAGGTAAACTCAACAATACCTTTAAAAGACTCAGCTAGTCTGTATGGAGGGGACCAAAGATCACTTTTTGAAGTTGAAAGACTGCTTAGGTGATTATCAAGTTTCTCTTTTTTGAGCATTTAGTTTGAGAAATTGAGTGTTATCTACTTCTGCGTTGATACTGTATCAATAGTCAGGGATTGCACGCTTTTTGAAAAAAGATACGGCCAGCCAATGTTGTCGTGATTATGTTGCTGGACTCCCAACATGTCTGACTGCAGTTCAAGTCCTGGACCTGTGGCTTAAAATTCATGTTGGGCACATGTGTTTGCATGCTCAAGATCCCAGTAGGAGAATGGAGAAGAAGGGATTGTGGTGTGGCCATCCCTCCTGAGGAGGGAGGGGGTGTCTCACTTTCCCTCTCACTGTCTTTGTGTGTGTCTTCCTCTGGTGAGCTCACGCACCTTAAGGCAAAACCTCTCAAAATTGTGCATGTGTGTATATATGTGTGTGTGTACCACACACACACACAATACACACACATATATATTTGGTCTTCAAAACATTGGAAAAGTGTATTATTAAAAAAACGAAACAAAACTATGTGGGACCAGCAGGTGAAATGGTGGTTAAGGCACTAGACTCCCATATTACTGACTGAGGTTTGATTCCCAGACTTGGCAGTTTGTTTTCTCACTTTCTCTCTATCTTTTACTCTTTGGTAAGTATATATGACCTATAGCAAGTTAAATAATAATAATAACAATAAAATTAAATAAATAATTATTTTTAAAAATTTATACATGGATTTCAAAAAAAATTTACCAAAATAAATTCATACTTTAATTTCTAATTTACTATGGACTTCTTGAAGTCATCTTGTATCCATAATCGTAGCGTTGTATCTTCTGTAACTAGTGCATTTGGTGATTGGTGCTAGTGTCAGTATAGTCATTGGTGCAAAAAAATGTGTTGAAATAGTTCAGCTTTTATGGTGCAGGTTGAACATTACGATGTTTTAAGCTGATCATGGAATCAATAATGTCAATAATGCACTAGAAACAAAGCAAAAAGAAAATGCTAAGATAACAGTTAGTTTTATGAAATAAATGTAAAGATTGGATATATAAATCTGTTCTGAAAACCCTTCCGTAACCATAATTTCTTCTTACAGCATTATTTTGTATAAAATAAGTAGTAATAGCAAAATTTGAGACAGCTGATAGAGTTAATTAAATCAGAAAATTATATTATCATTACTTCAAAGGAATATGGAATAATTTAATTTTGACTGGGAAAGCTTATTAAAAGCTTAATGTTACCAAACTAATTGTGCTGGGTTCACATTTGTTGCATCTTGGCCTAAACTTAAATGCTTCCCATGTCTCTTACTCACCTGTCATTAAATGTAATTGTCCAATCTTGTGAGTTAATCATAGATTATTACTTATTAGTTGTTAATTGGTGTGCTATCAGAGCCTAGATTAACTATTTTTCTCTTTTTTCATTGACATAGAAGCATGCTCTTTGGTTGGGAGAGAGAGTTTGGGTTATTTTTTGTTCTTTTTCAGAGTAGCACTGGTATTATCTTTATGATTCCTTGTAAGAAACATTCACTCAGAACTGTCATTTCTAGGCAGCATCTTAGCTAAAAGCAGCTCTTTTTTAAAAACAGTATCATTAAATGCTTGACCCATGCTTACAGGCTTAGAGAAAAAGAAATGACAGTGATTGAGAGGCTGACTTCAAACAATTAAGATGAAAATTAAACAATTTGAATAATCTCAATATATAAATAGAAAACTTGAAATATTCATGAAAGGAGAGCATTAAAAGAATCTGGGAAGTGATTGTTCTGATTTTGAGATGGAGTTAAGTGAGAAAGAAAAATAAATAATACATTAACATTTAATCATAACCTGGAACTAACTAAGAAGATAGAAAAATTATAATACAAAAAATATTTCTTTTTTTTTTCTTTTTTGGAGAGGTTTTTGCTATAGGGCGTGTGCACTCGCCAGACAGACAGGGAGAGACAGAGAGATAGAAAGCAAGAAATCACCCCCCCAGAGGGGATGGCCATGCCGCAATCCCTTCTTCTCCATTCTCCTCTCGGGATCTTGAGCACACACGCACATGCGCCCGGTGTGAGTTTAAGCCACCAGGTCCGGGACTCGAACCGCAGTCGACTATGTGAGAGTCCAGCAACATAGCCATTACGCTAACTGCTGGTCCCAATGCAAAAAGTATTTCTAACGGATCAATTTATATTATAAATATCAGTAACTCTACCTATTATTTTCATTGTGATATAAGAAGTAGCTAATGATAGTTTTTATCATTTCCTCTGAACCTTTTTTTAAAGGATTATTTATTTAATTTTATTTACTCATTTATTGATTTTAATTTGTCCAGAGAGAGACAGAGAGAGAAAGAGAAAGCAAGCCACCTAGTCTGGGACTCAAACCCCGGTCGGCCCCGTGGGAGTCCAACACTCTTATCTACCATGCCACCTGCTGGCCCCCTCAAACCATTTAAACCATTTAAAAGGCTTCCTGACTTTTTTGCTACCACCAAAATGGCTACAATTCTGTATTACTGAATTATTGATCATGATATTTGGAAAATTTGAACTACTGGAAAGTTGTTACTCTATTTTTTAAGCATCAGGTTTAGTACCTGTGGGAAATGATAGGGGGAAATGTGAGATACTTTCAGGTGGCCTGTTTTATTGCTAAAGAATCTTGAAGAGTATACAGAGGAAAGCAGCATGTCGTGGTTGATACACATGAGTTTGAAAGCAGAGGGAACCAGCAGTTAGCGTAATGGCTATGTCGCTGGACTCCCACGTAGTCGACCGCGGTTCGTGTCCCGGACCCGGTGGCTTAAAACTCACGCCGGGCGCATGTGCGTGCGTGCCCAAGATCCCAAGAGGAGAATGGAGGAGAAGGGATTGCGGCGTGACCATCCCCCCTGGGGGGTGATTTCTCGCTTTCTGTCTCTATGTCTCTCTCTGTCTGTCTGGCGAGCACACGCGCCCTACAGTGAAAATCTCTCCAAAAAAAAAAAAAAAAGCAGATAGGCCTGGTTTAGATGTGACTAGGTTCAAGTTTTAGCCATGTGACCTCAGGGAAGAACCTAGATTCCCTCAACATGGAGAATATAAGGTTGACAGTTACTATGAGGGTTAAAGGAGCAGAGGTTTGAAAATTACTTGATATTTTGCTAGGTATATGCAGTAGTGGGGATGTTAACAACTCTCTTTCCAAAAGGCTCATTGGTATCATATCTAAACTGCAACCCTTTTTAGCACCTTGAACCTCCTGAAAGGATCGATGGGATGGTTAAAGGCACAGAATCAGGAACTACTGGGTTGTCAGAAACGTCATTATGCATTTTTGCATAGAAAAACAGAAAAAATATGTCATAACTGTCTCAATGACTTAATTGTCCCAGACCTAATCACAGCTCTGTTAGCCTCATCAATGCAACAAGTTATTACACATTTTGAGGCTCACCTTCCTCATGAATTAAATGGAAGTAGTAGCACACATTCATATATATTATCTCTTGTAAAGTGCTTACAGGAAGTGCCTGGTACTTGACAAGGAAGAATGGTGTCATTGTCATCATTGTCATGAACTTATTGCTAAATATCCTGCCCTTCTTGAATAGCGTCACTCATTTGCAAACTGTGACACTGATAGTATAAAACTGTAAATGAGTTAGGTGTGGTTGCCATTTAGCCTTAAAATGATACTTGTAGATAATTTCTCAGTGCATTTTTACCTTCTCAATTAGATTTGGCTTGTGTTCACTTCAGAGCAGAAGACACGTTTGGCAGGGCAAGTATATATTGCAATGAGAGTCCAGCATATTAATCTTGCTATGATATTTAATACTTAGTATTTATCAAAGGTAACCCAATACTACTGAAGAATTCTGTTAATCAAATAAGATGTGGCCTTTCTGGAGTGGCACTTGATTTTTACTTATTGTCAGCAGAGACCTTTAAGCAGATGTCTCTGTACTCCAATGAGTAACCATTAATGACTTTTTGTTCATGAAAAGACTTCTGTACAGACCAAAGTTGTCCTTGAATTGAGCAGATCCAATGCCCAGATCCATCCAAAAATTTTCAAGGTGAAGGTTTATTTCTGTTTTAAAAAATGAGATTACTTATTTTGGAATGGGCAGAACAAGGAAAGACCTAACCAGACAGAAGGAAGAGCAAAGGTCCTATGATGGGGTCAGAACATAATACATTCACAGAAACGAAATGCCAGTGTCATAGAGCAGTGAGATAGAGAGGCAGAGAAAGAGCAGATAATCTTTAGGTAGATGGCCCCAATCTGACTTTGCTCTGATATTTATTCCTCAGGCTGTCTTTGCTGTATTGGCATCCACAAGTCTCTTTAAAATATCCTTTGGCTCGGGAACCAGCAGTTAGCATAATGGCTATGTCGCTAGACTCCCACGTAGTCAACCGCGGTTCGCGTCCTGGATCCGGTGGCTTAGAACTCATGCCAGGTGTGTGTGCGTGCGTGCCCAAGATCCCGGGAGGAGAATGGAGGAGAAGGGATTGCGGCGTGACCATCCCCCCTGGGGGGTGATTTCTCACTTTCTGTCTCTATGTCTCTCTCTGTCTGTCTGGCGAGCGCACGTGTCCTATAGCGAAAACCTCTCAAAAAAAAAATAAAAAGATTGGAAGGTCAGAGAGTCTCTGCCTTCATATAAAAAAAATATATATATATATCCTTTGGCTCTTTGAGGTGAACAGTGAGACGGGATGATCTCAGGCAGTCATCAGTGGTTACTTCTCTGGAGAAGTTAGACATGAATTTTTATTTCAAGTTCAAAATGTTCACGAATTGTTTGAATTTGAGCACTGTGTGTGTTTTGGCTTCAAAATTCTTGACCAAATTTTAGGGAAAATTCACACTTGAATTCATTTATTTGAAAACTTTTTGGAAGTAGAATTGGATGAAGAATTCTGCCTCTTTTTTGAAGTTACTTGCTTTATTCCCAGAAGACTGCATTTTGGTACTGGGCATTGACCCTTACTTATCTGCTCTTCTGTGTGGATGGAAAAGAAAAAGAAGAAAAACTTCTCTTCCACTAATTTCTGGAGAGTAATTGAAAAACTAGTTGAGTGATTTCAAACAATATTTCTAAGGTGGAAATTTTACGGAGAACTCTTGCTACATCTTGAGATAAAAGAGCTCTCTAGAGAAATAAGTTAACAAGATATTCCACCGCACAAAGAAACTAAACATGTTATATTAGCTTTGAAATATAATAATAGAATGATGAATCATTTTTTGACATTGTAGAAGTAAATGACTTTTGGAAAATGTGGTGAGTCCCTGTTGATTCAGAAAATCTTTTATATATTGCATTTCATAAAGCACATTGATGAATGTGCTTAGGAACAAACAATTAGATGAATGTCAAGATTTGTACTGTTAGGTTCTACATTTGTATCAACAGTTTTCCATTATTAAATTGGGAGGTTTTTTTTTTTAATGTGTTTCATCATCTATTTTCCAATTCATTTGTGCAAATGATATATTTTAGTTTGTTTATGAATAATCTCATAAACTAGTCTTACCCCTTTTAATTTTTTGTATAATACCTACATATATTCATGTACAATTTACATGTTTATCTCTGTAAAGAGTACATATATTTTATGTCTGTATCTGTATTTGTACATAAAAGCGTATGTCTTTATTCCTGTACATTTTTCCTCAGTGACACCTGTGTGCATACTGATTCCTCTTAGAAAATTCTTACATTTGGGCAGCAGGTAGTGTAGTGGCTAAGTTGCTGGATCCCACACAACTGTGCTCATTGAGTCTTGGCCTAGAAGCTTGAAAATCATACCAGGCGCATATCCGTGTGTGCCCCAAATCCTGAGAGATTAGAGAAGAGATTGTGGTTTGGCTCTGCCCCCTGTGGGTGACTTCCCACTTTCTCTCTCTTTCTCTCAGGTGAGCACATGCACCCTATTGCAAAAACTACAAGCCAAAAAAAAAAGGAAAAAGAAAAATTCTTACATTCATTATTGACCATCTCCTCTTTAGCATTTCAAAGAGGCTCTGGTTAATCATTCACTTTCTCTCATGATATTCTCCTCTTTGCTTTTTTTTTTTTTTTTTTAACATTCAGCATGTTTTATTTGCTAATATAAACTTTAACATAAAAAGAAGTAATGTAGGCTGGGCTTTGGCACAGCAGTGTTCTCTACATTCTGCAAGACTGACACACTTGGGAAGGTTCTGGGTTGCTGTCCAGAGACCTTGCTGAGCATGTCAGCTCATGTTTGTTCATGAGCTAGGGATAGCTGAAACGAGAGGTGGATCATGGCATCAAGACTGATGGAAATACTGTCTCTCTCCCTCTTGCTCATGGAAGAAATAAATAAACTTAAAAGATAATAATTTGAGGCTAGCTTCATAATGGCAGCAGCACCATCTGCTCTGTGAAGTACACTTGATACAGATCTCCACCGAATGCCAGGAGTATAGTAAAACATCTATTTGCGCTTTTTGAATAAATGAATAAATATTAGTGGCTACTAAACTTCATGTGTTATAACAGTCCCAGAATTTTATGCCAGAAAACTATTCAATTGAGGGAATTGAGTGCATATAAACATAACCAACAATGTACATTTTAAAAATCTTGAGTCATGGGAAAAGTGGTATACTGTTTGGTGAACTGTACTGCTGGTAAAAGGTACTTGATAAATATTTCTTGGCATTACATTATTTTTGTGACAGCATTACTGTTTTATGAAGATGAAGAAAGGTCATAATCATTAGGAGCTTCAGCCGTAGAGATTCTGTATTCTCTTTTGAAAATACTTTTGTGTCAAAATTACACACATAAACATGGATTTATTTTTGATGGCTGCAGGAATTATTACTTACCATCCCAGGGATAATAGAGCCTTGTTGATTCTATAGAAAATAGTCTTTGGTGAATATATTTCGATGTCATATGCACTGATTTTC
>NW_006160142.1:1832838-1842697 GCF_000334495.1 Tupaia belangeri chinensis | reverse complement strand
TCCCTAGGAATGTTAGACAGGTAGTGCTGAACTAAAAGTCAATAAAAAAGGAGAAAAAGAAGAAAGGGAAGGTAGCACGGTCAGCTTTACTCTCGGAATATATTTTAAGTAAGGGCTGTTTTTCAGGCATGTGAAAACCAAGATAACATTATTAAAAAATCAGTCCATTAAATATACTTGAAAACGTTACCTCACAATTATTTTTCTGGTTGCACAGTTTATAAATATAATCTTTATAATGATATCCCTTCCAAACAAATCTTTCTGTGACCAATTCTAGTATATTGTTTATATCAACTAAAGCATTGAAAATAATCACATTAATCTCTGTTACATTTTCAGGTTTTTAAAAGATTTTTTAAAAATACAAAGGCTAATTTTGCTTTAACTACAACCTAGTTACTAAGGTAACATTTACCATGCCGAGAACTAAAATTACCATCCAAAGATGTTTTGTCTACTTGTCTGAAAAATATTGTGCTCTGTGCTATGGAAATTTGGAACATTAGAGTCTGACAGTAATTACATAGTCAGCTCTCCACAAAAATGATGGTCTTGAGATACAACAAGTAAATGAAATCCATAAATAATCCCAAACCTCTTTTGTAGGAAAGGCTTTTACATAGAAATGCCAGCAACCATCCCTGTCCATTTTCTGGTGGAGATAATAAGAAGCAGTGTAATGGTACAAAGGCAAGGAGTTAGAGAGAAGCGGATAAACAAAGACAAAGGTTATGGTTTTAATCAGCACCTGCGATCCCATGTTTATTGCACATAGTTTCCTGAATGACCATACAATGTAAGCATGAGTAATTTAACACTCAACCAAGGGTTTTTAAAACAACAACTACAATAATAATAATAATAATAATCAAAAACATAAATGACGACAGAAAAGCACAATTCATAAATGTTCAGCCTGCAGCACTTTGGACATAGCTTAATTTGAGCCAGTGTGGATCTGAGGTCTCCATGAAGTCTTTCATGATGCCAGTCCTCTAAGCTAAATATCCAAACTGGAATATTTAAAAGTGTTATATGAGCCACCAGCTAAATGCCTGTTTCTTTCTCTGTTTCATTATTTAGGGGGAAAAAAGCTTAAAAATAGAACATGTTATTTACACATAGGGACACATTTATAAAGACAAGCATTTTTACTTCATGGTGCCTGGTGTTTTATAGGATAGAGATAAAGAATTAGTGATCTCAACAAGATGGCTATTTCATAAGAGAATAAGTTAACTTTATCTTATTCAATAGCTATCATGAATTTGACTGAAGGGGAAATACCATGAATAAAGCTTGATGTCTCTGAACCCTTGATCACACTGGAAAATATTGTAATGGTTCGACCATTGTTGTCAAATACAAAGGAGAATCAACTATTGGCTCTATTCATGAAGCAAACAAAATAGAGATCTCAAAATGACAGCATCAGGATTATTGCCCCACGTGAAGATATATCAGCCAATCATTTGGTGGGCATTCTTCATCCCAACATTGTTTTTATTCTTAATTCAATCTATTAATGGAAATGTGAGGAAGTAGAATCATTGAAGTAAGTTTTGGTGTTCTCTGCAGAGCTGTCTCTATTCACATCCCCAGAGAACTCTTGACCCTCTTTCTCACTTACATTAAGTCCTACGTACTGACAATGAGAACAAGTCCTTCCATTTCCTCTGGAGAAATGGATTATAATATCCTAGGAAGGAACGTATATAGTGTACAAAAGGTCTCACAATTTACTGATTTATAAACCTAATGAGATTTCCTTTAAGTTTCTCCTTGCGAATTGGAAATTCACTGATTTACAAGCATAGTAAAATTCTAGAGTTCATCTCTTTTGTAAATTTGGAAAAGACCTAATAGAGATTGAAATTCAAAATTATGTCTTCAATGTATTTCATAAAACTCAACTAGTAATTGTCTTCTGATGTGTTTTCTATGCTAACTACTTTGCCTTACATATAGGCTTTTCCTTGATCCATAATATAGAGTTGAGAGGGGACATGGAGTTTGCATAGCACAGTCTCTAATGGAGCCAATGGCAGAGCAATTTATCCTATGGGTGAACACAGATTTTAGAGTGTTCTCTCTTAAGCTAAATGGTAGATCGATGCTCTGACTTTGGTCAAGTCTCAGCTTTCTCAAGCTTTAGCTTCTTCTATTTATAAAATAGACATTCTGCCTTATGAGTTGTGAATATTAATGAGATATGTCTTCCAATGAAACTGTAATGACTACATAATTTAAGCATTATTTCAATTAACTTCCATCAACCTACTGTGAAGCTAAACATTGTTTTTCAAAAGTCAGAATAATAATAACGGTAGTAAGAATGATGCTAATATTAGGCTGCAGGTGCTTTGTTGCCATTAAATAGGCTAAGAACTTTATATGCATTATCTCATCCAAAGAAAATTGTAGCATGACACAGATGTTCTGGAATTAAATAGTAGTATGGTTGCACAACCTTGTGAATGTAACAAAACCCAGCAAACCATGTATTTCAAAAGGGCACATTTTAATGACATGTAAATTTTATCTTAATTAGAAAAAGAAAATTAGGTATTTAGGAGTTTTAGAAAATTATAAATGTAAAAGTAGTTTGCTAAGTGCTGTGAAGAATACAATGAGGATTAAGACAGTATTTTTTTTTTCCTACCTCCAAGCTGTCTTTTATACATTTGAAGAGTTAAAGTCAGCACATAATATAACACTGAAAGCAGTTTGTGAAGAAGGACGGTTACAGGCTTACAAAGTGTTATTAGGCAGTCTGAGGACCAAGAGGTGAGTGTATGTCTCCAGGAGAGTAATATTAGAGCCAGGATATAGTTTCCTGCAATTAAAGGAGCTATAGCATTCTGTAGAATGGGAACCTATTAAAAAACATATATTATCTGTAATGAAGTGGTGATGGGAAAGTGGAAATACTAATTTTTAAAATGTGTTATCCCTTGGCAGGCCCTATAGACAGGTAGTTAAGGAAACTGGATTATGTATGGATGACCATAGTTTGAATCCTGATGGCTTGAAAAACATGTCGGGTATATGTCCGTATGTACTCCAAATTCCAACAAGATGAAGAAGTAGGGGAGAAGGTATCATTGTGTGACCATGCCCCATTAGGGAGTATTTTCTCCCTCTTTCTGTCTCTCTGTCTGGTGAACACACACACGCGCTGGCAATTTAAAAGAAAAAAAGAGGGTAAAATGTTTTATCCCTGACAGATCTTTCTGATGTGGTATCACACTAGATCTTACCAACTTTGGGTTCATTCTTTTGTGGTACTAGCAAAGGTAATTAGCCAAAAAGAAATATACACTTTGTATTAACTCTCTTTTTGTTGTAGTCGTGTAAGAATGTCTTGTTCTCAGTATCTTTTCCTGGAACACCGGCATAACTAAAGTCATTCTTTTTTAGAAAGCCCCACAAACTTGGTCAAATCCCAGTACTAGTATTTATTAGCTATGTCATTTGAGACAGGTTATTTAAACTCTTCAAGAAATTAGAAACAATGGTACTCACCTTGTAGGTCTGCTGGGAGTTTGGGCGAGATACGTTGTGCATAGCCGAGTACTAACCCACTGGGCACTCTGGTATGAAGGGCCTGGAAAGAGGGGTGGGAGACAGAGGGACCATATCTTCTGTGTTCCTGAGCATTGCTTTGGTCCTGCCAGTTGTGTTATAGCTGACTTGCTCCTGGTGCAATTGGAGGCTTCCTGAGATCCTTAGACTCCTGTTCCCCATGCATCTCACCACCATTCCCCCAATTTTGGTTTGGGTATGAGTATTTCCATGCATGCTTTATCATCCCAAGTTGAATGAAAGCTTCCCCAAAGCAAACAAAACAAAACAGAAAAAATAAAACAAAACAAAACACTTTACATCTTGTCATCTTGTCCCCACACATACATATGTAGAGACAGACAGACAGAGAGGATCTCCAGAGGGGATGGTCACACTACAGTCCCTTCTATTCCATCGTCCTGTGGGTATTTGGGGCATGCGTTTGTCCTGTGTGATTTTCAAACCGCTGAGTCCAGGAGTTGTGGTCAGCCATGTGGGAGTCCAACACCTTTAACTCAAGGCACCTGCTGCCCTCTTCTCCCCACCCCATTTTGTTTTGTTTGTTTTCTAAAGTAAGAGGCATTTTTAGCTTAATGCCCAGTTAAAACAACTAGAATACAACTACTTCTTGACATTATAGACTATCTATATTGATAAACACAGCCAGTAGGACTCTAAGTCATTTAGTTGGAAATGCATTTAGGTTAAATGAGCAATTATGTGATTCATTGCTTTTGTTCTGAGATGGGAAAACAGGTGACTCTCTGACATTCTCTGCAATGTTACTTAATCTGAAGACAGTGAGTACAAGCCCCAGAGTCCCTCTCATGCCTTAAAATCTTTGCTCCCTGGTGAGGATCATTCCCCAGAGAAACAAAACATAACATGCAGCCTTACTCTGACTTAAATTGACAGCATAGAATTGGACCAAGGGAGGCATTCTGTATCCTGAAATGAACACAAGCATGGAGTGCATTTGAAGACATCCTTGAGTTCTGTCCAATGTAGAGCCCTGGAGGATGGCACTGCATCATGTTGCATGACAAAAGCTTAGCTCACAAACAGGACTCTGTGCCAGTCCGTGTACCCTCCGGTATTGCACTCTTGTGCCTCCTATTGGTGCTACTCTCTAGGAGTATAGAAAACAGACATGCAAAGAAGACAATTTTTCATTTTTTTACTAGTCTTCCTTCCTAGGCAGAGGCTAGCCTAGCATCTCTATATAACAACCCCAGAGTCCGAGGAAAACAGTGGAATAAAATTCTATGTAACATATCTGTATCTGCATATGCATATATATGTGTATTTATGTGTGTGTATAGATATATTTTCTGTTTTTTTTTAAATTTCGTATGCACATAGATTAAAGCATTTGTAACATGCAAACATCTTGCTTGAAGTATGCTCAAGATATTGTGTGTACCATTAAATTTTAATCTTGGATGGAACATTTTTCAAATGAATATGTTATTTCAGATGGAATTAGACGGTGCAGTAAACCATGGTGCCACTCTGCTAGAACTTTCAAGTATCTTCCTACTGTTGAATTTCATGATGTTTCCTTTTAACTTGGTTTAATAATATAATCCTTATTCAGAAATAAGCTTTTGTGAAAAAAATCAATAATTACTTTTGTCACTATTTATTTAATGAATCCATGGAAAGACTTCATTAAATTATAAATGCCTCGTTACTGATATTCTTATAATAGATTTTTGAAATTACGGCATGAGCCAGTTATCCATTTCAAGGAGGATACAATACAGAGAGATCAGTACATGTCCAGTGAAATGACTGCTGGTTTGGCTAATGCAATATTCATGAGAATTTGCCAAGACAATCACATTTAATCCTAGAGAATAAGAATTTGAAATGAGTCCTTTTGAATTGTAATTATCCATTGGCAAGAAAGTTTAGCAAGTTTTATTGTTTATATAATTGAAATGACTTGCTACCTTGTCAATATAGGAGGGCTGTGTTTTGGGAATATTTACAGTTTCCGAAAGGAATCATAACTCTTGGTCCTATAAATATTCTTGATGGTAATATTTCATGCTTTATGTACATTTTTAATTTATTTGCTTTATGGGGAGAAATGACACCTTTTCTACCATTCATACCTAAATTGTTTTTCAAGAACTTGGTAAAACTTGGAGCCAGTAGATAATATCAGAATTAGGGTAAGGCCTTGTTGTTTGACCCTATCTTCGTTCTATTCAGTTCTATTCTATCTAGCTGACTCTATAGAGTTTGAATCCACGGGATACCAATGAACTTGAAAGTCGAGGAAATAAATCTGCATGTCCAAGAAGAAAGGGGCCTCATTTTAAGTTAGAAGTTTTCCAAACATCACTGACCCTCTTTGTTTCTTTTACTGTTGGATTGTTGGGAAGTCATGATGCGTTTTTTGCATAGAAAAAGTACATTATAACTTTTCTGACAATCCATTATATTGTAAGAAATCAAATGCTACAAAAGGTGGGGATTTCTGTGCCCTAGAAAATAAGCATTTCACATTTCCTGTTGCAAAAATACTTAACAGTGAGGTGAAGGGACTTATTTCAGTTTTTTTTTTTTTTTTTTTTTTTTACCATTAGCATTGTAATGCTTCTATTCACAGAACTGGGACCTTCTAAGTAATTAGAACTTTGATGGAAATTGACAGAATGAGTAGAAAACTTGAAGAAATTTTTTCTGTCTAACCTGGCATAAGGGAGATATCTATAATGAAAAAGACCCTAAAATAATGGAAAATTCTAGAGTGTCAAATATCTTTATGTATTTGTTATTTTGAAGGAGCTACTTCCTGGAATGCAATAAAATTAAAACTATTCCATAGGAACATCTCTCCCTGACCACCAAGAAAGTCCAGGGAAACTGAACTGAACATTACCAAACACTACTTTGGTCACTCTTGGATTGTAAAAAGGTCCCCTGCTCACTTTTAAACATAAAATGTAGTTTAAATTCATTCCTGTAATGACAAATATACCTTAAAGTAAAGCCTCTCTATTATCCCATCTTGGGCCACTTTGACAGTCTCACTTACACTGGAAAGGAGAACTTGAGTGTTTTTTCTCTTGTTTCCATGACTTACTTTTCCTCTTCCTCCTTGAATCCTCCAGGAATGAAGCAGGAAATGAAAAGATAAGGACCTGAAATGACCTCACTGGGCTGTAATATCCACTTAGAAGGGCATAGCCTATACTTATAGCTCTTGAGAGAACACTCTTTAGAGGCATTTCAATGGGTTCTTTAAAACTCTTAAACACATCATTAATTTTTTTTAATTTTATTTATTTATTTTTTTTACCAGTGATTCCTTTGAGGTGAGTAAATGCACCCCCTTCAGATGATCATTTAGGATTCCTTCCTCAGCCCCTTGGCATTCATTGCTCAAAGTCCAAGTTCTTTGGGAACCAGCAGTTAGTGTAATGGCTATGTCGCTGGACTCCCACGTAGTCGACCGCAGTTCGTGTCCCGGACCCGGTGGCTTAAAACTCATGCCGGGCACGTGTGCGTGCGTGCCCAAGATCCCGAGAGGAGAATGGAGGAGAAGGGATTGCGGCATGGCCATCCCCCCTGGGGGGTGATTTCTCGCTTTCTGTCTCTCTGTCTCTGTCTGTCTGGCGAGCGCATGCGCCCTATAGCAAAAAAACCTCTCCAAAAAAAAAAAGTCCAAGTTCTTTCTGTTGAGTTTTATTCACCTCCTCACCCCTCTCCCCCTTCATTGGCCCAACTGAACAGGTACAACACAATTCTCTGCTGATTGTCTAACCTGTGGTCCATGGGTAATGGACTTTTGTCCTAACAAATTCTTATGTGGGAGTGGCCTCTCTTGCAGCAATATCTTCTCTGCCATCACAGTTTCAGCATGACATAATCTCTTCCAGTCCAACTCCCCCAAATTTCTCAGAAATAGTCAAATTCTAGTTTGCTGAATACCTTTACTACTGTCACGAAGGTCTAAAAGATGTGAATCACACTTTCTAAGATTTTCCATTAAAGTTCCTTTTCCTGCACTTGAGGGAGAAGAAAAGTTACCTTTTACCTTGGAGATAATATCAAATCCCATCCCATCCCATCTCTCTCCAGAAATCCTCTTCCAATTGTCAATCTTCTCTTGGCCTGTCCTGCTCTTTTAATAGACTGGAAGTAGGTAATTAATTCAAGGCTTTAAAAGTAGGTTTCAGTGCTCTCCTTTGCAAATCTGGCTTACCAACTTTATGTTTCATTTTGTAAAATGTAAACAGCATTTTTTTTAAATTTATTATCTCAAGATATCTACAAGAACAAACAGAAATAATTCATCTGAATACCCTAGTACATTGATATATATATCAGTTCCTAAATATCAGTTATAAAGTTATTGTGAGCATGCATTGATACATACTAGGGGACTTCAAAACATTTGTGGGAAAAAATGGAATTAAAGTGTGAGTTAATTTGATACAAAAAATGTTTGAACTCAATAGTTTTTGTTATAATACACATTTCCATGAACCTTTTAAAGACCCCATTTTTCTGCTAACTTTGAAGTAAAATGCAAGGCCCATGGTGCACCTACCCAAACAGGAGAGGTAAGACAGATAGCAAAGAACAGCTAGATATTTTTTTTTCTTTTTAGAGGTTTTTACCTTAGGTTCCATGTGCTCGCTGGAAAGAGAGACAGAGACAATGAGAAAGAAAGTGAGAAATCACCCCCTGGTGGGATGGCCATGCCCCAATATCTTCTCCATTTTTGTCCTGGGATCTTGGACACACATGCACACGTGCCCTGCATGAGTTTCAAGCCACCAGGTCCAGGAGTCAAACCATGGTTGGCCATGTGGGAGTCCATCAACATAACCATCTTTTGACATGGAGAAGATCTAAATTTACCTGGTCTGCTAACTGCTGCTATAGGATGACCCAGTCATCCTAAATTCAGCCTCTTGAAATGATTAGAAGCACAGACTTGTGCCAAACTGCCAAGCTAGAATGTGACTTTAGCCAAGCTGTTCAGTGACTCTGTGCCTGATTTCTTCATCTGTAAATAGAGATAATATAACACCTCATTCATGAGACTATTATGAGAAATATCAGAGATAGTATTTCTAAAGTGCTTAGAACACTATATATGTGTTTGGGCAGAGTCAAGCGGGTTGGGTGGTTCAATAGCTGATAGGCTTTTTATAGATTGTTTTCTCCCTATACTTACGCTTATTTCCTACTACCATATTTCTCATGATTCTTACTTTTAAATCTATGTCACGGTAAGGCATTTTATTTCTTTGTAGGATTCAGGTGCTGAACAGCAACATTCAAATTTTATCCAAGGGCCTATGAAGGCTGTAAATTCTTTTTTAGCCCCAATCTTTTTGTGAGAATTCATTATTTTTCTCATTTTAGCAGAATTCTCATTCCCTCATTTTCAGTAAATTATTTAATGTAGTATGTATATTTTAACACATATGTGATATAAATTCATGGGAAGTTGTAAAAGAATCTTATGTAAGAGATAAAATAAGTTATCTATATTTAACATGCATGACTATATTCTCAAAAAGAAAATTTGATATTTTAAAGTCAAATTATTTATCAATCCTAAAACGAATCAAATCAGAAAATTTTTAAATTACTGTATGCTCCTATAAGAAAGAGAAACTTTATGAACAATAATAATTGGGGTTGAGGAAGGAAGACGATCAGAAAAGTTTAGGATATATATGTGATGGAGATAGTGAGCAATATTGTAAATAATATCCTCGAGTACTTCCCTTGAATTAATGCAATTTTTAAAAAAATTTATTTCTGAAAAGAAAAGAGGAAGAGAGATGGGGGAGAGGGAAGAAAGAGGGTCCCCAACACTATGCTGGGATCCACCCCCAGCTTCAGCCAGCCTGTATCATGGGCATATGTGCCCAGTATGTATAGAGTAGCCCGAAGCGGCAAACCTGGAATCTTCCATGTGGGTCCAGCTGTATCACTCTCTGCCACTGTTGGGTCCCTCAATAAATGCCTTTTTTTTTTTGAGAGGATTTTGCTGTAGGGCGCATACGCTCGCCAGGAAGACAGTGAGAGACAGAGAGATAGAAAGCGAGAAATCACCCCCCAGGGAGGATGGCCACATCGCAATCCCTTCTTTTCCATTCTCCACTCGGGATCTTGGGCACGCACGTACACGTGCCTGGTGTGTTTAAGCCACTGGGTCTGGGACTCGAACCACGGTCGACTACATGGTAGTTCAGAGACATATCCATTACGCTAACTGCTGGTCCCAATAAATGCCTTTTTTTTTTTTTTTTTT
>NW_006160142.1:1769430-1828237 GCF_000334495.1 Tupaia belangeri chinensis | reverse complement strand
TGAGAGGTTTTCACTATAGGGCGTGTGCGCTCACCAGACAGACAGAGAGAGACATAGAGACAGAAAGTGAGAAATCACCCCCCAGGGGGGATGGTCACAATGCAATCCCTTCTCCTCCATTCTCCTCTCGGGATCTTGGGCACGCACGCACATGCGCCCGGAGTGAGTTTTAAGCCACCGGGTCCAGGACGCGAACCACGGTCGACTACGTGGGAGTTCAGTGACATAGCCATTACGCTAACTGCTGGTTCCCAATAAATGCCTTTTGATATAAGATTTTCCTGTATGGATTATGTGTCTAAACCTGATGCTCCTCTCTTACTCCCTGGTTCAGTGAAGTAAATCCTGCAAAGAGTCAAGAGAATGTGGTCCAAACCTCCAGTTTCTAATATTTTTATTTAAAATTTGACAGTAATGGATGAACTGTACCTCCTTTCACCTCTCTTCCCCTGTGCAGTTCCTCTCAATGATGAAAGGTGAAGAGGGGTGAAGCACAGACAGTTTGAGGTTATGTTCTCTGACAGAGCCTGTAGCGCAGGTATTCTGTGCTACTGATAAAGGGCAAATCCACAGGCTTTAGAAATCAACTAAGCTCATGGTAGAGTTGACAGCCCTGCTGGTAGAGAATGTGTCTCTGAAGCAGAGGATGTAGCACACATTTCTCCTCGCCAACTTGTGTTATAAAACTCTAAACTTAGCAGCAACCACTTTATGCTTAGAATAATTTATAATGCCGCTTCGTGTAATTCAGAGAGGGGGTTAATTCTCTATTATCATTACCGTTTTTAATTTCAGGGGAACAGATACACACATTTAAGAGGTACTGTGTGGCTTTTCAAAACATGTATCCATTGTGTACTGATCAAGTCAGGGTGATAAACATACCCACCATCTCAAGCACTTACTATTACTTTGTGATGAAAGAGGATTAATTTCGTATAACAATTCTAAAATGTTAAAATATTTAGCATATTTTAAAATTGGTAACTATTTAGTTAACTATATATCTTTGCTTCAAGTTAGCTTAGCCATAATCTAAAAATAAGGAAACAATTTTAGTTTGAGTACTTACCTTTAGTAAGTTATATTAACATGAACAGGTCTTTATACCTTCTTGTGACATGGTTTTACCTTGTATAAAATGAAAGCAAAAACAAAAACAAAACAATTGAGCAAGATTCAAGCTCTTAGCATTTGATGGTATACTGACTAAGAAACTGCCCCCAGCCTGTCTTTGTGCCCAAACCCTTTAGAATGATTTTTATTTTGTGAGCATTTGTCAATGGACTCTAAACAGACTTCATTGTTTTCATTTCACCACGTATTAAAAGGGAGAATTTCAAGCCTCATTTTTCTTCTGAAAAGGGGAAAGCAGATTAAAGGGGCCATGTTAAAAAACATGAAAGGATGTCCTTTCATGCAGGCTGGGCACCTTCTCTATAGCAACTTCTGGGAAGAAGGCAGCTCAATTCCCTTGAAAGTATCTTTTGGAATATCAATTATCAATCCATGAAAGAGATGTCTTAAATTTACTCATATGTCAAGAATCGTGCTTGTACCGCATGCTCCTTTTCAGAAATAAAATCGGAGGAAAGCAGCTATTGTCTAAAACATGTTCTTGAGCACCTTGTATGTAATTCTCATTAAATGCTAGCCAATCGGTACAACTTAATACAACTCCTTCTATCCCCTCCTCTCTTCCAGCACCAAGGAAAGATTGGAGTTAAGTTTAATGTTGGAACAGATGACATCGCCATTGAAGAGTCCAATGCAATCATTAATGATGGCAAATACCACGTGGTCCGTTTCACAAGGAGTGGTGGCAATGCCACGTTACAGGTGGACAGCTGGCCAGTGATCGAGCGCTATCCTGCAGGTAAGCGAGTGAATGTGTGTCTGGGGAAGATTGTATAAAAACAAACTGAAAAACAAAGCACTGTTTTGCATCTGTTGCACCAAACTGTGGTTTTCTGAGAAACCATGAAGTATTTATTGGACTTAGAGTCATGTGAATGTAATGCTGTCCTAAACTGTTCTTGCTACAGTGTACAATGGCATTTTATAGGAGAACTTGAAGGCACACGTTATTGTTTGTAAAATTCAGGACATCAGTGAAACCAGAAAAATGCACACATGAAAGGCACAACATGTCAAAGCTCTTTTTACTGGATCCTTGCATTTGAACAAAGGAAAGGCTTTGTCAAAAGTAACAAAGATAAAATGTGAAAAGAAGGGAGGGAATATTATACACTTTTTTTTCCCTAAGAGAAAATAAGACCCAACAGCTTTGATGGTGGTATACAGTTCAAATTCACAAGAGATGCAGAGGGCCATGAGTCAAGAAGAGAAAAAGGAAAGAAAGTGCCATAAATCAGCAATTATAAGAACATTTACATAAGAAAAGTTTGGTTGCACTTTCATATGATCATGAAGTTTCATGAGGATTCAGTGATACTAGTATTACTCATTCCAAGTTTACAAAATTAATGTCAAGCCATCATTGACATTAATAATATAAAAATTATCTGATTCATTGCTAATGAGCTTTATCAATACTATTATTGAAATGAAAGTGGTAGATTAGGAACTTAGGTCAGTGTTTCTTGTGGTTGCATATGTTATCAATTATAAAACAAATGTTATTTTCAAGTAAAATAAAAATAAAAAACATGAAAGTATTTTGCTATAGCCATTAACCTCTTTATATTTTAGTGCAAAATAAATTACTAAAAACGTCAATCTTCTTATTGTTTCCATTTTTGATATTACTGTCTTTAGGTACAGCACACAATTTTTAATACATTATAAAGAAAAATTGTGAAATAAATTTTATTTTTCCACAATAAGGAGATAAACAAAATGTATATATAAACTCCATTGTTAGAAGTTTTATTTCTTTATTTCAAAGAAATAATTTTACAAAATAACTAATTTATTAAATAAACATGAGTTTGTCCTCACACTGACTCACAATTATGGAATGAAATATCTGTGATGTCCTTCTAGACTTTTTCTGATTTATAAAATTCTACATCTTTATGCTCTAGTTCAAATCTACTCTGTAAGCCTAGTGCTCTGCAAATATTTGCTGAATTAAATGTACTAAAAAAAACTTCTCTATGTCAAAATTCAGAAGCAAGCAAATTAATAATATGTTCAGTGCCTATTATAATACTAGCAAATAATAGGCACTCAATTCAGATTTGCTTAACTGAGAATTATCACCATTTTACACCACAGTTGTATGCACACAGTCCTCCTGTTATAGTCTACTGTAAGATGAAGAAATGAAAGACCTGGAAGGAAAGCTACTTAAATATGCGTACAGTGTTCCATAGACACTGCTAATCCCTTATTGCCATCACTGAAATTCCATTAATAGGATAATTGTACTATTTAAAAATAATAACTACAACCTCAGTGAAGAAAAGTAAATTTACAGGAAAGTAAATTGGCAATTTTCTTAAAATGTGGATGAACTAATTTCTATTTATGAGAGAACTGGCACTGGACATCATGGAAGACATAAAGTAGGATCACGTCTAGGCTTTGCTCCTGGAATGTTGTCAGCTGTGAACAGTCAACCTAATTGTGATGAATCTTGTTTTCATTATAGTGTGGCAATTGCTTCTTGAAGTCTAACTTTGTTTTAACAGTTAATCCTTTGAAATTATGTTTCTTTAGTAATTTTTAACTTTTATCTGTACTTTGCAAATTGGTATCTTAAGAATGCTCTTCTAGAAGTTATGACTGATTATTTATGAGGACAGAAGAGAAGTCCTATGCTCCAGGAAGTTTGAAAAATTTTTAGTTAAACTAAGTTTAAAATGTCTCTACTTAGACTTTATTTATATACATAATGCACTTCAAAAAGGGAAATATAGTCTATATTTCCTAAGTACAGATAATCAAAACTTTATTTTCTAATGTTTCAGTGCACTTGGTAAATATTCAAGGTTCTTATAAATTTCTATATCCCACAATTTAATTTTATGTCATTAACAATCCTTTCATTGTGAACATATCAGAAACCATGTACTGACTATAGTTTAGAAAAGCAGTGATCCTGGTCTTCTAGTGGCATGCTAGTGCTCAATTTGATTACGGGTAGCTGAGAGTCAGACAGCATTAATTAATTATTTGAAGATGTATTTTTATTTTTTCTAAGTTAATATTTGTTTCAAACATACAATGTTAGGTTACCATTTAAATAAATGTTCAGCATAAGAAATACAACATAAACTATATTAAAATTAGAAGCCAGAAGAATCATAATAATTAAGGAAAAAATATTTAGAGATAGTTATTTTAGATATAATCTTTACTGTTTAGTCAAAGATTCTAAGTGCCATTTCACAAAGTATTTCAGATGTTAGTTTGCCCTCAAGAAAATCAGAGCACATGCAAAGAATTTTAATATTTATGTATAAAAAGTTAATGACCAATAAGTGACAAACTCAGGGGAGTCATCGCTGTTGTCCTCGAAGATTTTATTAATCATCACCTCTGTGCATGTCAGTATAATGCTGAGGTAGAAAATAAGCCATAAAAATTTAAATACATTTTCTCTTGGAGCTTCATTGCAACAATAACATAAAGCCTGAATACAAGTGTATACATGCATGTGTATAATATAAAGTTTTAGATCAAAGTGATTTTTAAATCTGAATTCAAAGCAAGGGCTAATATATTTCTTTTGGATCAGTTTGTGATGTGGCTATTTTTATTAATTTTTTTGTTATTATTCATTTAAAAAAGTGGCTAGACTAATGCTTTTACCACCAAATCCTATAATCAGTGAAGAAAGAACAAACAGACTATAGTTGGTTCCTTTTAAAGTGCCTGCACTGCAAAATATAGGTAATAAGGGTTGAAATTAGTAATTAAGTATAGCACTTAACCTTCCATTATAGGGCTTTGAGGTAAGTGCTTTTATATGAAGCAATTCATCTGGTAGCGATTCTATGCCTTTAATGAAAAGCACCCAAAGCATTGACCAGTGGTATTACCCTATAATTGTCTGGAAGCTTTCATAGAGAAAGTAATTAGTAGAGGTAGATTTTATGCTCTTTTGGAGTATACGAAATATTGCTATATCTCAACAATTCATATTTTAGAATAAATATTGAATTTTCTGAATAGGAGACCTAGTTTCCATTATTTTCTGTGTGTGAAGCAAAGTACAGATACAATATTTTCAACCATTTAAAGTTGAGAAAGCCTTTTCTTGGTGCTTATCAGTTAAGGCTCTAGAATATAATGCATCATTAATCTCTGATTTGTCCCTAATTACAGTTAAGTAGCAAAATTTTCTCTCTCAACAAAAATAGACCTCCTCTTCTCATAACAATCCACAAAGCCTAACATCGTCTTCCTTGCGCAGGCTAAAGATCGCTGCATATAAAGCAGTTACTGTTGAGGATAAACTTTTGAATTCATTTACCTACAACATTGTGCCAAAAGATATCTTTAATATTTTACACAAGGTCAAATATTCTTTCTAATCCCAAGTTAACATATCAAATGAAATATGTTTACCATATTAGAGGAGCTAGGAACCAAGCTTACTCTCTGGTTACAGAGATTGATAAAAAAAAAAATCTTCAAGAGTAAAAATATGAGCTGTGAAACAATATGGGTTATTATATCTTTTGTGACTTATTTTTGAATAATAACATTTAAAAAGAAAAGAGTTTTCAAGGAGGGAGAGACCGTTTTGGAGTGAGCAGGGTAGTGCAACTATGAAAAAAGTAGTAAACTTGATTTGGGTCTTAAAACTGTTATATTTTTATAATAAGTATGATATGCATTCATTAGATAGCATTAGCAGGAAGAGATAGAGACAGAAAAAAATATCTAGGAAACTATTAAACACTCCAGACATCAGAAGAAAAAGTACTAAAATTGGGTATTAGAGAATAAAGAGAAAAAAAAGGAAAGATATTCCTTTTTTTTTTTTTTAAGAGGTTTTTGCTATAGGGCGCATGCGCTCGCCAGACAGACAGAGAGAGACATAGAGACAGAAAGCGAGAAATCACCCCCCAGGGGGGATGGTCATGCCGCAATCCCTTCTCCTCCATTCTCCTCTTGGGATCTTGGGCACGTACGCACACGCGCCCAGTGTGAGCTTTAAGCCACCGGGTCCAAGACGTGAACCGCGGTCAACTACGTGGGAGTCCAGCGACATAGCCATTACGCTAACTGCTGGTTCCCAAGATATTCCCGTTTTTAAGGTCCTTTCTCATTCCTCCCTCTTTCTTCTCTTTGTCTCCTTCCCCCCTGTTTCTTTTTACTATCAATTATTCAACGTTCTCATGCTGCAGTGTATCACCAGACAGCACTCGGTACCAATGAAATGAAAACTGGTGTAGGTACTAATAGAAAAGCTGAGGACATCCATTTTGCTTTCTAAGAGATTATTCTAGTCAGAAGACAAAAAGAATTCAGAAAAACCTACCAAAGTCAAATAAAATGTATTAACTGTCTAAATTAGTAGTATAGAGTTTAATTGCTATTAGAGTATAAGGAAAGAAGAAAGTGGTGATCTGGAGTGATGTGACAAAGTAGATCCTTTAAGAATGAGAGGACTTGAAAGAGACAGGAATAGCCCAAGGGAAGACTCCATAGAGATAGTGTAAATACTTTTTGTATGACCATGCAATTTGGCAGAAAGTTCTTAGGGGTATTAGCTCTAAATCTTAATTCTGCTTTCACCAGTGAAAGCCAGTAAAATATTTCAGGGCTCAAGAAAGTAACATTGATGATTACCCTTGAAATCCTATATTTGGGGCCAGCAGATGGTGCAGAGCTTAAAGCAGCTGAATCTCATAATGACTGACTGCATGGTTTTGAGTCCTGGACCTGGTGACTTGAAAAATCACACTGGGTGTGTGTGCATGCATTACCTAAAAGTCCCAAGAAGAGGATGGAGGAGAGGGAATTTTGTCATGGCCATCCCCTCTAGGGAGATGATTTCTCACTTTCTCTCTCCCTCCACCTCCCATCTGTCTATGGTGAGTGCACATACATACCCTATTGCAAACTAAAAAAATAAAATAAAAAAAGGAACAAAAAATAAATTCTACATATTTAATTTAGATTAATTTATCCATTTATTGATTATTTAAGTCAATCTATTATTCAGAGATTCCTATTTTATAACCAAAGTATTCATTAATTTAATGATTTTTGTTTTTAAAATATATATTTAAATTAATTTTTACTATGTGTGATTTTTTTTTAAAGAATTATTTTATTTAACTTTATTTCTTTTTAGTTTGACCAGAGAGGGACAGAATGAGAGAGAGACAGACACAGGGAAAAGTGAGAAAGCAAGCCGCCTGGTCCAGGACTCGAACCATGGTTGGCCATGTGGGAATCCAGCACCCTTAACCACCAATGTATGATGTTTTTTAAAAGGAAAACTTAAGACATTTTAATTTAGTGGAATTTCATTGTGCAAAATGATTCAAACCAGAAACTCCAGAATGGCTTCCAAGGGACCGTGTGTATCCTCATGGTCGAGGGATATTTATGTGTCGGAAGAAGAAAATAATGTACAAAGACAGAAATGAGGGAATGAGAGAGAGAAATAATTGGATTGGTTAGATCTTGATGTTTGCCTGTGTTAACGCAGTTTAACAGGTAGGCTGTCTATGACTGAAGCGTAGCTGCTGTTATTGGCATAACTTAGAAACCTACTAAGGAAGCAGACTTCCATGTGAGGTTGTGGTTTGTTTACAGAAACTAAAGCAGGAGTACAGAGGCTTTCTTGGACCAATATACTTTAACAATATTATTAAGAAATTGACCGTATTTATCATTATAACATTTGAAAGAGGACAGGAACTTCAAGGTTAATCTATTCCAACTCCTTCGTTTGTCAGACAGCACAATGGAACCTTAGAGAGGCCAATGATTTGCTTAAGATCGCTATACTAGTTAGTGGTGGAGTAAAAATATTACACCGTAGGAGATTCTTGTGGGAAGCTGTGAACTTTCTTTTACACTGTCAGGGAGACAGACCCCAAAGTGAATAGATCACTAGATGTGTCCCTCCACACACTGTGGTATATTCTTTTTGACTAAATGTTAGGGCATAACTGGTCATAGCTCCTGACTCCCACCTTCTGCACACACACACACACACACACACACACAATCTTATGAGTATTAAAAAATAACAAAGAGATGGAAGTTCCTCAAAAGCCTACAAATAGAACTTCCATTTGAGCCAATAATCCTACTCCTTGATATTTACCTAAAGGACAGGAAAATAACAAAGACACTTGCACGTTCATTCATGTTTATACAGAATTAATCACAATTGCTAAGACATGGAATCAACCCAAGTGCTCAAGAAGAGATGACTAGATTGAAAAAATGTGACACATGTACACCATTACTCAGCTGTAAGAAATAATGAGACCTCGTTATTTGATACAAAGTGAATGAACATAGGAGATTTATTACTAAGTAAAGTAAGCCAGACTATGACAGAAAGACACTGTATGTTGCCGTTCAGTATATACCGAATGTCTGCATTCTATGACAAATTAAAAGAGTCAAAGATTATAACAGTAGGGAAGAAAAGTGTGGATAGCAGATACCTTATGGGAGGGGAGTGGAAAGTTGCATTGTGTGGGAGGGGCTTAGGAAAAAAGTACTAGACAGACATAAGAATGTAAAGTTCTCCAAAGGAAAAATGTATATGGTGATATCCGTGATTTGATGAAAATGTAATGTATGTTTTTGAAAAACCATATTGTGTGCTGTGGAGATATACAAGAATTAAATGTGAAGAAAAAAGGGATATTTTAAAGTTAAAATAAATAAGTAAATAACAGAATAAAAATAATTTTCTTTGAAAACCATAACTTTGTTTGCACAAAACTTTTAAATCAGTAGTAATCATTAATAGGCAGTGATTTTTTTTTGTTGTTTATTTATTTATTTCTTCCTTGAGTGAGAGAATGAGTCAGAGAGACAAAAATACAGCAGGTCAAAGGGTTATGATGCCATGATTCACCCCAAGCCTCAGCCAGCCTTCGACCATAGGCACAGGTGTACCTGGTGTACTCAGGGAAGTCTCCAAACATAAAACTAAAACCTTCCCTTGTGGGGAAGTGTCATGCTTTACTGTTGCACCCACTATCCAGCCTCATATTTTTCAACTAAGCTTTAGGAACTTTATCAGAAAACAGTAAATCATTATGGAGTATTAAATTTAGAACATTAGTTTTCTTAAATATTTTGGAGAAACATTTCTACCTTCACAAACTTCCACATGTTCTGATTAAATGTATAGATATAGGAAATGTTTGACTTAGTTTAATTTCCTCCATACAAAGTTAAGATAGTGAAATAGGGACCAGCAGGTGGCGTAATGGTTACTGTCACTGGACTCCCACATTGTCAACTGCGGTTGGAGTCCCAGACCCGATGGCTTAAACTTATGCTGGGCACGTGTGCATGTGTGCCCAAGATCCAGAAAAGAGAATGGAGGAGGAGGAATTGAGGTGTGCGCATCCTTCCTGGGGGCTGATTTCTCGCTTTCTGTCTGTCTCTCTTTGTCTTTCTGGTAAGCACACACGCACTATAACAAAAAAAAAACAATCTTAGAAAAAAAAAAAAGATAATGGAAATACATCTTTCTTGGTAGAAACTAATAAATCATACTGAAGATTTTAATCGTCCTCTAAGTAAATTACCAATTTTAGGTAAAGTCCGACCAAAGATATAATAACTAGGACTTGACACACAGTAGGAACTTAAAAAATCATTGTTGAGTAAATCTTACGTCCTCATTTTACTTCTATGTCAAAACATTGTCTTTTGCTAGTGTTTTTTAGCCAAAGTGTACTTACACGCATGGATGACTGTTTTAATATAAAAATGTTTGGCTTCAATTCTACTTAGTTAAATGTTTATTAATCTAAATTTTCCACAGCAAATCTTACGTACCTTGAGAAATCTGAAGCCTCAAATAACTATATCTGTGTTAGATAGAAAAGTGTCTAAAACTCTGACTTTTCCTCTGTTAATTATCTCCTTTCATGGTGTTCAATTTTGCTAGGACTTTGGGGGCTATTCTTAATGATGAAACATAATGAGCTTTTTATTGAGCAGCATATTAAATATATCTGCCTAAAATTCTCAGCTTGGCTTCAGAGAAATTGTGCCTAAGGAAATGAAAAGAACTGATATATTCTCAGACTTTCCCCTTGTTCTTATATTCTCAATGACCTGGATTACTATTATTATTTTAATATGAGAGCTTTACAGCTAATGTAGGGTAACCATCACTTTTTATTTTTACACAAAATAAAAACTCACATGATTTGTTCTGGGTTTTGGTGTCATTTGGACTACACAGGAATCATAGATAATGCAGATATTTTGCAGAAAATTATTCTTCACAGTGCAAAAAAAGTGAAAGATATTACATCAACAAGGGTGTACTGATTCATTCCTTAAATCAAAGTTTGTAGTTTTACTGTAAGTTGTCTTTTTTTTAAAAGAATTATTGTTCTTGCTATGTGTTTATGGGAATGTTTTTCATGTTCAAACTCAGGAAACTTGTTGATGAGACTTACCAATGACTTCCACAAAGTTCTCTTGCACCGCAAGCTAAAATATCGGCCTATCAGTCAGCATTTTTCCTTATAACACTTGGGCCAGATTCTCACAGGGCAAAACTGATCATTATCTTTAAGACAATTCTAAAAGCTCAGTTAAATCCTACTAGTACATTTCTTTCTTTCTTCAGAACACGGTCAATCTTTATCTTAATAACAAATGTATTATTGGGTCATTGAAAAGTCATGACAAGTTTTTCTATGCAAAAATGAGTCATGACTTTTCCAGTGACCCAGTATTAAATATTTCTTACTGACAAAACAAATCATTTGTAAAATTAGTTTATATATGTGTTGAATATCTACTATTTGTATCCTGTGTGAATGATACAGAGGCATACCAGTCAAAACTCTTCTCTTCCTTTTCCTTCGACTACTTTTTGTCTCTGACTTAAGTTACTTTACTTTATAACTGAGCCAAGGAGGTAGAATACCTTAAAAATAACATCAGAACCCAAAAGCCTAATGTAATAGGATGGCAACCAGTTGGTTCCCCATGCACAACATATAAATCTAAACTTACTTCAACCCTATTAAAAGTATCAAATATGTTTTGAAGTACTTGGTGAACAAAACTTTATTCCATTTTGCCAGTTTTTAATGACCTTTCCTTATTGACTAATTTTCAGATTCTATTACATAAAAATCAATCAAGCATATCAAATGAGAAAAAAAATTTTAAAGGTTTTGCATTAGGGCATGTGCACTCTCTGGAGAGAGAGAGCTAGTAAGAGAGATAGTAAAAAGTGAGAAGTCACCCCCCTGAGGGGTGGTCACGCTGCAATCTCTACTACATTCTCTTCCTGGGATCCTGGATATGCCTGCACGTGCACCTTTTCCAGTCACCGGGTGTGAGACTCGAACTGTGGTCAGCCATGTGAAAGTCCAGTGACGTAACCACTACACGATCTGCTAGCCCCCATGTGAGAAATATTTTTAATCATTACTATGTTCAGGGAATTTTGCAAAATATATTTTATATGATAGTGTTATGATATATAACATGTAATATGTATTTGTAATATATGAATGGTGGCCTTTTTTCTAATTTTCATAAAACTTTGCTATTTGCCTTCTTGTTCACCTTTATTGTTACCAATGTACAATTTGTTTAGCAATTTAAATTCTTATCATTCTTAAAGAACACACTAATTCCACTCCTGAAAAATACTCATGTTAAACGGAGAATAATATTAGCATGATTTTAAATAAAAATAGTGAAAATTATTGACTGAGATTGGGTCGACTTTTCAGGCTAATGAATCTAGCTACTGGTTACAAACAATGAATTAAACATGTCAGATATTAAAAATTAATCATCACAATCAATGTACAATTTGGTTGTTAAGAAAAAGGTTTTGAGAATAGCCAAAGATTGAAGGTCAGAAAAATTATATTTTAAAGGATATTAGGCTTTCAGAAAACTTTGAATGGCCTTTACAAATATTTTATTGACTAGACTTGAGATTTATAGTTTAGTCATAATAGTTTTATAACTTAATATCTGAAACTATCTTGAATCAAGTAATTTGTTTCTTTTCTGTGTCCAATATCAACTCAATGAAAAGCCTTTTTTCGAAAAAATACTTTCTTAAATACTCTGAACTCTTATTTTCTCTCTCTCACGCTCTCTTGTTTTTTTGTTTGTTTGTTTGTTTTTCTTTTTGGGGGGGAATAAGTTTTTGCTATAGGGCACATGCACTCAACAGAATGAAAGAGAGAGAGAGACAGAGAGCAAGAAATCACCCCCCAGGGGAGATGGCCACGCCACAATCCCTTCTCCTCTCGGGATCTCAGGCATGCACAAACATGCGCCCAGCGTGAGTTTAAGTCACCGTGTCTGGGGCTCGAACTGCAGTCAACTACATGGGAGTCCAGTGACATAGTCATTGTGCCAACTACTGGTCCCCTGGCCCCTTATTTTCTCAAGAGCTCTTCTTCTTTAAGTGTTCTAGGAATACTCATATAATTTTTGATGAACAAAGATAACAACTAGAATTTTTGTATTATAATTAAACAATTTCAAAAATTTTGCAATGTAATTTTTTTCTTATAGTTTTTTCTTGGAGAGGATTTTGTTATTGGGCATGTGCATTTGCCAGAAAGACAGAGACAGAGAGACAGAAAGTGAGAAATTGCCACCCTCACCTCCGGGGGGGATAGTCACGCCACAATCCCTTCTCCTCTATTCTCCTCTCGGGATCTTGGGCTTGCATGCACATGCACCCGGAGTGAGTTTAAGCCACCGAGCCTGGGACTCAAATCGCTGTTGACTACATGGGAGTCCTGCGACATAGCCATTATGCCAACTGCTAGTCCCTTCCTTTCAGTTTTTAATGTCAGGGCTTTGAATGCCAGTTATGAGCAGGACTCGTGCTTTGCATGTTTTTCCTTTTGTCCCTCACCTACCTATTTTTCTTATCTTGTACACTCAGGAATAAGTCAGTATTAAATGTCACTTTATTTCTAGCAAGTAATGAGAGTGTGGTCAACTGGTTACAGAATATCTAAAAGGTTGACATTTTATATACTTGTGTCATGACTGTACATAGAGTAAAAAATAACATAACTGTGATTTTAAACATTAATTAGATGAATTTTTAAAAAATTTCCAATTTATCTCTGCCTCTCTGATAAATTAGAAAACCCTATCAGTATTTATGTTATTTTATTTTACTTTTTGATTTGACAGAGAGTACTTGCACTTACTGCAGAGATACAGAGAGAGAGCGAAAGAGAGTGAAAGCCTCCCCCCCCCCATGGAAAATGGAGAGAGAGAAAATAGGAAAACACACTCCGTGGGGATGGACACACTACATTCATTCCTTCTTTATTTCTATTTTCTTTCAGTATTTTAGACATTTGTGCACATGCACCTGGCATGTTATTCAAGCCTTCAGGTCCAGGACTCAAACTGCAGTCAACCGTAAGGAATCCAGGAACCACAATAACCATACCACTAGCGGCCCCAAACACCTTCTCTTTGAAAAATGCACATGTATCTGCATGCATTTTTACAAACTGTGTAAAACTGCAGCACGGCCATCCCCCCCGGAGGTGGGGGGATAATTTCTGAGTGTAAAACGTTATTTTACATTCTGTGTTTAGAGGGTGCCACTCAACATCCTTAGGCCCTTTTACCTAGAATTTAGAACCCCTGTTCTAAGCAATCTTTAAAGATTTTGAGATTTTAGAGGAAAAATATAAAGGGTGCTAAATAGAAGGAAGAACTGTCTTCTCCTCAAATGAAATGTGTTTCCAATAGGTGACCTTTATTTTTTTATTTTTTGAGAGGTTTTTGCTATAGGGCGTGTGCGCTCGCCAGACAGACGGAGAGAGACAGAGACAGAAAGCGAGAAATCACCCCCCCAAGGGGGATGGCCACGCCGCAATCTCTTCTCCTCCATTCTCCTCTCAGGATCTTGGGCATGCACGCACACGCGCCCAGCATGGGTTTTAAGCCACCAGGTCCAGGACACGAACCGTGGTCGACCATGTGGGAGTCCAGCGACATAGCCATTATGCTAACTGCTGGTCCCTAGGTGACCTTTATTAACCTCCTAATAATAACCTTCTGACCACTGACACATCCCTCTGCTTAAGCCTTACTAGCTCAAATAAAAGTCCCGTTCTTCAATAGAAGGAGTACAACTTTTGTACTTCTAATGTAGAAAAATGTAGAAAATTAGTTCTCTCAAGTATAAATGTAGAAAGGTCATTATCCTCCTAATCAATGATTTTTGAGCAATAATTCCATGCTCGATGTGATTACAGCATTGGTGCATTATATAACAAATATCCTTAAGCCAAAATGCATTCTTTGAAGGTCTCATTTTGGATAGATTTACTAGTAAACTGACTGAGGATTGTGAAGTGTGATAGTAAAATAACAATTCAAACTCTTCAAGGCAAAAATAACTATAAATCTAATATCTTTGGAAAGTGTTATTTTTCATTATTATCAGAACAAGATAATAAAGCTCTTTGCATATGCAGGAAACTAGAATTCATGAAAGAAGGTTAATTTTTTTCTTTCTGTCCTCTTAATAGGTAATTTTCACCTTTCACTCACCATTCTTTCTTATTCTTTATGGTTTTGTCTTTTTATATATATATATATCTCCATCCAATTCAGGAGAACAATTCATTTCTTTCTTTTCATAAAAAATAATAAATCACTGGGACCAGCAGTTAGAGTAATGGCTATGTCGCTGAACTCCCATGTTATCAACCGCGATTCAAGCCCAGAAAGAGTGACTTAAACTCACTCCAGGCACGTGTGCATGCGTGCCCAAGATCCTGAGAGGAAAATGGAGGAGAAGGTATTGCGGCATGGCCAGTCTCCCTTGGGGATGATTTCTCTCTTTCTGTCTCTCAGTCTCTCTCTGTCTTTCTGGTGAGCTCACATTCCCTGTAGCAAAAACCTCTTAAAAAATAAATCACTAACATTAATACAATAAATAAAGGTAGGATAATGTAGGAAAAAAATACATGCTTCAGATTCCTCAAATATGACAAATACAAACACATGTTGGACAATATTCACAGTTCATAATTTAAAAAAAATAGGATATAAGTCGACCAATTTCGCCAGAAAAGGCCAGGTAATAAATATTTTCAGCTGTGGGAAGCATGACCTCTGTCACAGTGACCTAACCCTGCCATTATAGTTCAAAAGCAGCAATTCAGAATCAATAAATAAATGAGTATGACTGTGTTCCAATAAACCCTTATTTATGAAAGTAGGTAGAGGGCCACATTAGACCTGCTTGTCAAACTTTATTGACCTCTGTCAGAGGCATCACAAGAGCATAGGAACCAATGTGAAAGAGTTCTCAATGGTCAGAACTAGAACAACAAAATAGAAATAGCATTGCATCTTAACCCAACAAATAACATTAATGTGTATGAACCCATAATGATATACAGAATTGAACAAATAGACAGAAAAATGAGGGAGCAAGGACAGCTCATCCTTGCAGAAGAATTACAATTTAAAAATGAAGAAGGATGAAAGCAGTGAAAATCAGCATTAGATAACCAAACTAACAATTGTTGAAGTCAAGATGCACCAATAGATACTAAAATTAGTAGATAAAAGTTTAGGTAGAGATTTGCAATCTGTGTAGTCTAAAGTATCTCTTTCAATGGGAAATGACAACTTTCTGCAGAGAAACTCAGCAGACTACCTTACCTAGTGATCAAGTTAAATGTTCCCATTGATTAGAAATATTGACCTTCCTTACCTCCTGATATGATGCACTGAGAAAGGCACTCAGCTTCTTCGGTATTCCTCGTGACAAATGCCCATAACCTCACTTCAATCATGGCAAGCCCAAGCTGAGGGACATTTTATAAAATAATCCATCAGTACTCTTCACAAATGTCAACTACATTTATGATGAAAATGTCAGATAAGGAAAGACTAAGGAGACATGGCAATTTAATGTAATGTGGGATTTAGATTAGAATATCATAGAATCAAAAGAGGGTATTAGTTAAAATCTGGTAAAACTAAAAAAAAATCTTTAGTTAATAGTTTGTTTCCAATGTAAACTTCTTGGTTTTAAGAATTATACAGTGGTGGGAACCAGCAGTTAGCGTAATGGCTATGTCGCTGGACTCCCACGTAGTCGACCGCAGTTTGTGTCCCGGACCCGGTGGCTTAAAACTCACGCCGGGCGCGTGTGCGTGCGTGCCCAAGATCCCGAGAGGAGAATGGAGGAGAAGGGATTGCGGCGTGACCATCCCCCCTGGGGGGTGATTTCTCGCTTTCTGTCTCTATGTCTCTCTCTGTCTGTCTGGCGAGCGCACGCGCCCTACAGTGAAAATCTCTCCAAAAAAAAAAAAAAAAGAATTATACAGTGGCTATGTAAGTTATTAATGGGAGAAAGCTGGATGAAATATAATGTGGAATTCTCATTATGATCTTTCACAACTTTTCTGTAAGTTAAGTTTTTTCAAAATAAGTTTAAAAATGGTTTCCACCTCAAAATCCCTTTTGTTCAGTTCTGTATAAAATTATTGAAAAATACTTTAAAAAATACAATTTCATTTTTCTGATAAGTCAGATTTATTTGTTATAAAAGTTTATATATTGACATCTCCATGTTGTTATTAGAAAAGTATTATACATTGGTTCCTAAGGAATACAAACCTAATTTCTATAACAGTCCAATGATGTAACCTAATCTAATATTGTAGTTGATTCTTAATTAATACAGAATGACATAATAAATGTGAAAACCTTTTGAAGTATGAAGTCTTTAAATAGGCCATATATTAAAATTTAAATTATGGTGATGAATATTTTGTGTCAAATTCAGCCTCATGGGTAGACTACTTCTCAAAGACAGACTTTCATCTTAAACGTTTTAAAGTCTGTTTTGTTTTTAGTCTATGAATATGTCTGCATGAAAAAGCAGCTGAATTTCTCCCACCTCAGAAATTTGACTTTTTAACATGACTTTCCTCATGTTAAGTATTATTGAGGTAATTTGTTATCATGGGCATAGTTATCTATGGTGGATCAACTTTAAAGTGTCCAGTGAGAGTCCAGAAGAGAATATATCTAACATAAGTCTGTCTAGATATTACCATATGCATTTCCAATGAAGTATTTTAGCTGGATTTATGAGATATAAAACTAGAGAGAATAGAGGAACATTTAGCTTCATTTTTCTAGATAGTGTCAACTAATTGATAACATGCCATAATAATTTTTCAGGGTCACCTCTGCTAGAGTGTTATAAAAGTCTAAGCAGAGTCTTCAGTCCTCTCATTTATTATTTTTATTGCTTACTTTGGCAGAGAACTTGGATGAAAGTGCATGTTATGGAGGAAAAACAAACAAAAGAAGCCTTTCTTAAATGCAAAGCTTGCTTTGCTGAAAATAAGGACAAAATGGTCACAATTACAAGGAGAATTAGACCTGGGGATAATTAAATGAGGCTCTTCCTTTATGAAAATGGAGATCAAATAGAAGGTCAAATCTGTTCAATTGGGTCAATAAAATCAGCTGGTGTTCCACCAAGTTTGTGGTAAAGAGGTAACAAAACTCAGTCAGAATCCCAGACATGAATAGAACCCTTTTAAATTCCTGCCTCAATCTAGTATTAGTGATCCTGAGGTAGACATGTACTCTATGTAGAACACTCTGTTTTGAACACTGTGTTAATTATTTAACATACATTATGCATTAACACCCACAAATCACTCTAGGCAGGAGCAAGGCAGTGGCATAGTGGTAAAATGAAGCGTTCTGTAAAACTGACCCACATGGAAAGGTTTCGGGTTCAAGCCTGAAGATGTTCCCAAGTATGCCAGGAGTCCAGTGCCTTAACCACTATGTGCCACCTGCTGGGCCCCTGTGCCCATTACATTTTAACAATAAAAAACGTTTACTGGGGAGCAAGCAGTGGCATAGTGACTAAGGCGCTGGACTTCCACATGGGCAAACTTGGTTTGAGTTCCAGACCTAGCATCTTGAAACTCACTCCAGGCATGTGTGCATACTTATTCAAAATCTCAAGAGGAGAATGGAGGAGAGGGGATTGTGGTGTGGCCATGCCCCCTGGGGGTGATTTCTCATTTTTTCTCTCTCTGTCTCTTCAGTGAGCACATGTACCCTATGGCCAAAAAAAAAGATGAAATAGATTATGATGATGAGTTTTATTTGTACGGGTATCTATACTACAGATTCCAACCAATTTTTATTTTATTTTATTTTATCATTTCTTACTTAGATTTAATTGATGCATATCTGTGTGGAATACTGTATGACCCAACTAAATTTTAACTCTAACTAAATTATAACTCCCTAAACTATCGTACCCTCTTGAATTCCTAATTTGTGTTCATATCTTAGTTCTTCTGATTACTCCCATGCAGCAAAATCTTTTTTATTATCTCATCAAAGGCATCACTGGAGCCAGTATTGGGCCCTAGTTTCCACTAGTTCTCTTATCTAACACTTCCAAGTTTCCATTATTTTCATTCTTTGTTTGTTGGTGTTATTCTAATGATTTAAAGGTCTTTTTCACAATCAGGCCTCTTTTCCTGCTATCAGCAATAAACTATCCATATGCCTCTCCAACCTCCATTATTTTAATCCATCTGGAGTTTGGCCCAGATGTTTATCTTCCTAAAATTGCTTTCATCATATCTTTTCCAGCACCTCAATTCTTCAGTGGCTTGCCACAGTAGACTATAAAATGAATAGAATTTGTATAGATGAAGAGAGATGTGTAATAGGTTTCAGTGCCCCTTTCTCAGGTCTGATATTTTATATTTGGGAATCTTATTTTTCAGGTTTTAATTATTTTGTTTCTGCACATACAAAATTACTTTGCAAATCTGGTTTTTCTAATTTACACTTTTAAGTATTATCAGATTCTTTTTCTACAAGCAACAGAAACTCTAGGGTTTGATATATTTGTTTTTTCTCTTATTCCATTGTCATTTTGGTTTTATATTTTGAATTTTACCATTGTCTGTATTGAATATACCATTAACCTAATGATGAAAATGGTATTGAACTATTTTAATGTAGAGCCAAACTAAAACAAATCAAAACAAGAAGGTCTATAGCATTTGTCCAAAATTTGTGGTGTTCTTTTTACGAACTGTTAAGGGGAAACTTCATTTTTGGTGAGAAATACATCATCTAGTTCTACATGTACTATAGGTTTTACCTAAATTATTGTGACAATATAACATATCTCCAAAGCTATATAATCTTGATAATCTAGTATGTTGTGATTTCTTAGCTAGTACTCAAGTAAAATTTATTTCTTAAAACATGTGTCAGGAGGCCAGCTTGTGATATGGTGGTGGGGGTGGCTGGATACAACAAAGTATATGGTGCAGTTTAGTCCCAGACCTGGCAGCTTAAAAAACATGCAGGGTGTGAGAGCGCATGGGCCATGACCCATGGATGGTGTTTGATTGCTTACTTGTTTGTGCGCGCTCTCTCTCTCCTCAGTGGGTATACATACCCTCTGGTAAAAATTTAAAGAAAAAAAAAATTTGGCAGGCCACCCCATAGTGGTCAAGGGAGCCCAATTCTACATTAATGACTACAATCCAAATCTTTCACTTGGTGCCTGAAAATTATGCCATGTGTGCATGCATTCCCCAAATCTGAAAGGGATGGAGAAACAGAGGAGAAGGTATTTTGGTGTGACTATGCCCCATTGAAAGGTGTTTTCGCCCTCTTTGTTTCTCTGTCTTCTTCTGGGGAGAGCATGAGTACTCCGATGACTTTTATAAAGAAGAAGAAAGAGTTGGGTCCCCACCCATGCTTTGCCTAAGTTCTTCCTAGTACCCAACATTGTCAGCTAAAGAAAAACTGAAGGCAAATAAAGTTTCTTTTTTGAGGCACTTTAATGAGCTCCATTAAATACCAGGTTATTATGTCATATAACTTAGTTTTCTTCCTATTTCTCTTTTTCTTGATTGAGTTACCAAACTAATAGTGCACTTCATTTATGTTCAAGAGCTTACATGTGATTTGTTTCTAACCAGAATACCCAAGGACTTCCTCAAGACAGATTAGCAGACATATAACTTTTTTGGTTCCAATTTTTTCTATTCAAACTATAATTGTGTATCTCTACAAGTAGTTAGCAGAGTCTCCTTGTGTCAAATTTCATGAAGGGGAGAGTTGACTCCATATCTAAATCTCACCATCTAATCACGTGTGCTTCCCTATTTCATTGAGCAGAAAAGGAATTACCACTGTGGCCACCTGATTTCACCAGCCCAAAAGCAGATTGGAAGAAATGAAAAAATCGTTAAGTCTGGATTATACGAAAAGAGATTGGGAGCATGAGAGGCTTTATAAAGATTCTGGAGTAGAGATTCTATGTGATGAGGGATTTTAGACAAACAATAGTGAGAAGAAAGGATAGTGAAGGTGACAAGTGCCTCAGAAGGTATTGTTCACTGATGTGTTCAGTAATTCACTCCAAAATATTTATTTAAGACCTGCCACATGCCTGGACCTATGCTGGGAATACAGCAGTGAGAAACAGCAGATGTAGTTCCTTCTCCTGGCAATTACAATCTATTGGAGAAACTGCTCTTCTCGGGGAAGTACAGGGAATAGGCTACAGGGAGCCAGAATAAATGTCTGAAGCTAAGGCAGGAAGTGATACCATAATCCAAGTGTTGCTTGGACTATGATGTGGGAAGTGAAAATAGAAAGACCCTGGTATTGAGAATGAAATTCAGGTTCTGCCTCAGTATAGGTTCCAGAATACCAGAAGAAAGCAGAAGCCATAGGCAAAAGCAAGACTTGTTCTCGTCCTTCTCCCAAGTATTTTCCCGATTAAAATCAGGCCAAAAAATATTCTGAAGTCTGGCTCTATAGACAGAAGTAGTGAAGATTTGTCCAGTTTCATAGGAAATACAGGGGATCTTGAGATGATTACATCCATTATAAGCTCAAGACTCTTCGTTTTAGAAGGAATTGGTGCAGTCATTCATTTGCCATTTGCTTTTGCGGTTCCTGGGAATTTTCAGTGGAGGTTGCATTTCTTCTTGCAGGAAAGCTTCCCTGAGGTACATTTTGTCTAAGTTGGACTTGGAATTAGTATAAGTCCTCAGTGATAAGCACCAAGGAAAAAACAGAGCAGAGTAAAACATTCTTACAGTTTTTAATAGAAGATCAATATTCCAAGTTAATAGTGAAAGTTGACCTTTTTAAAATTTTTTTTGGCATGCCTTTTTTGCAAGCTGCATAAAGCTAATTATTATCTCTTAGGATAATGTTTTGTGTTTATTTGAAAAACAGTCCTCAGGAAGTTTCTAAAAATGGTAGATACTTGTATGGATAAATAAAGGGAACCCTTTGAAATTTAGAATTTGTTTTAAAATTGTGTAATTGGCACAATAAGGCTTTCTGATTTGCAAATAGTTCCCACATTGAAGAAAGTATTTGCATATTCCAATAAAAGCATCTTGCTTTATTTAATCATTAACATAATTAGTTTTTTTTTCTTTTCAATTTCTAGAGGTTATGTATGTACTCACCATGGAGAGAGAAAGAAACAGAGAGAGAGAGGGGGGAAAAGGCACCTTCTAGTGGAGTGTGATCACACTGCAATCCCTTAGCTTCCATTTCTCCACCCTGTCTGGATTTTTGGCATGCATAATGATCTCAACATATTTTTGAAGCCACTGGGCCAGGATTCAGATTGCAGTCAGTCATGTGGGATCTGCTCCCTTGACCATTAGTCTGTGAGGCCAGCCCAGTAGGGATTTGTTTTTTACAGTGTTGTTTTGCTTGTTTGTTTTGCACTGAGAGGTAGTACATAAATCAGAAACCTAGCACTAACATGAAATTTGTAATAGTGCTATAGTCATCTGTGTTAATGAGGCCACAAGGGGCCACAAAGTAACTAAAATGGCAGTATCATATAATGTTTTTTAGATTAAGAAATTGAATGAATTTTTAAACCAAAATAAATAATTTAAGTGTGTACAATTTTGACATTAACATAGTACTTAATTAAAATTAAAGAGTACTTGTTTCTAGTATATCTTGCTATATTTTCACAAGGCCTTTCCTCTGTGAGTGCTTCGTGTATCTAAACTTGCTCTTCTTACACGAACAGTAGTCAGATTGGATTAAGGTGTACCCCAAGGACTTCAGTTTAATTTATACACCTCTTTAAAGGACCTGTTTCCAAATACAGTCATATTTTACGGTACTGGGTGTTAGGGCTTCCCCAGATAAATTTTGAGAGGGTGGAATTTATCCCATAACATTTACTAAATATTCAAAGGGTTCTTCTATGGAAGATGCTGATAGACTGTTTATTTTCACTGAAGTCAAAACAAGGCCAGTTGTATTTGAACAACTACAAGACAAAAGTTTAGAGAAAGTGTTAAGCAGGCTAGAGTAATATGGCCAAATGCTTTAGCCTTGTCCTTGGATCTGACCTACCTAGAGATAGGCTGGGTGGGGAGGAAGACAGAGCACTATGTGCGAGTGGATCAGTTCCAACTGTCCTTGCTAGTGGAGCATCAGCTTAAACTTGTGAGGACATGTACTTTGCTCTTCACTCTAGTCTGTTTCGCAGTTAGGCATATACTAGAAGTCACAGGTGGCTCAAGTTCAAGGGGAAATATTGAAGACAATAGAAAAAAAAATCTCAGTTTTATTCTAAGAGATATAATGAACTACTTCCCCTCTGTACCTACTATGTTCTCTAGAATGTCTAGATCTTAATGATGATTTATTTTCAGTCTGAGCCACTTACAGGTACTCTAGTCTGCTTTTGCCAGCTTGATTGAATAGGAACTCTTAAGAGAACCAGAAAAAGCCCCTAAGCTCAGTTCCCATGGTCACAGTGTTTGACAAACTTAAGTAAGGGTTACTTGGATAAATTTTGAACAAAAAAGGTTTGCAAAGAGCAGCCGTCATTTTGAAGTCCTTCAATTACCTCTTGGATTTTCCCAATCTTTTAGTGATAATAATTTAAAATGAAAAGGAGACAAATCTCTTCTTTTCCATCATGATAATATCCCTTACCCTATGTTCTTACAGAGTTTTTATAAAATCATCCAGCATCTAACCTATGTTTGCCTTTCTCCCTTGAAATGGGATGACATGCTTCAGTAGGTGGGTAGGAGAAAATCCAGAAAAATGTCTGGGTAGTAAGAGGTGTGTGTGTGTGTGTGTGTGTGTGTGTGTGTGTGTGTCTATGTAACAGAAAGAACGAAGACAAGCTTGAAACATCAAACCTATCAGAAAAAAATGTAATAATTATTAAGCTCTCCACAGATGATGACTGAAAGTCTTCATCAAGTTGTCAAAGCACTACAAGATAGTTGTTTTAAAAAATGCCAAGTCAAATACTTCACTGCCTTTTACAGATACTTGCTGAATTAGAAACATTTATGGCACTTTGTTTTTAATGACTCAAAAAATAAATTTCTCATGAAAACCTATAGTCATTATGGCTTAACAAGATGGCCTACTGTTGTTTATATGTCAACATTATCAGAATCCTGGGTTCATAGATCCTTAGCATTAGAGACCACTTTAGACCCCATCCATTCCACCAACCTCATCGTACACAATAGGTGATGGCCTTGCTTAGGCTACAGTCTCCACTTCTGTTTAAAGTCTGTGACCCTTTTTTACCACAAGCTATATGGAGGGAAAAATAATTAAGGCATTCCATTTGAAGAGAGTCTGAATATACAGATTAAAATACCATTTTGAGACCTCACTGATATCAAAGTATTCTCATTCAATGAACAGCTTTTGTTGGCATGTTCTTGGCATAGAACAGATGGTGATCCCCTGAGTTCTATTTTCCCTTGGGGCAGATGTCATTGGCCTTTTCTTTTCACATAGCCTTCTCCATTATTGCCCTTCCTCCTTTCAGTTGTTCTATTAACTTACTGATAGCCATGCATGCATCTCTGAGGAGGAAGTTGACATCGCCTGGTAGAAAATACAGTGGTTTTGATAAAGCACCTATGGGATTTAGGACATCATTTGTAATAAGACTAATTCCCTGGCCTTTATTCAAATTAGGGAAAAAGAAATGGATTGATTTTCTGTTTCCATGCCTACCTCAGCTACCTTCTTCTGGCTGGGTGGGAGAAAAACATGTTTTGTGATCTGTGTATTTCTAGATATGGCCTATAAGGCAAATCTTTCCAGATAATGGACAATGACACTACCTCATCCAGTGGCTAGTACTTACTGAGTGTTAATTAGCACCAGGCACTGTTCTAAAAGAGGTATATTATGTCAGTTATTCTTACAAATACCTACTTTACAGATGAGAAACTGAGGTTCAAAGACATTGATCTCCTGATCCATATTATTCAGTCAATCACTAGTGAAACCAGGATTTGAACCCAGGCAATAGAACTCAGTACCTTAATCATCAATTCTCTTTCCACAGGGAGTCTGGCAACACGAGTACTTACTTCCTACAAATAATTGCTGGCAGGGAAAACAATATTTTATTGAGGCAGTTATTCTAAGATACTAAGTTTAAATCTATTGTGTTCAGTTTGTCTACAGATGGAAAAAGGTTACTTTGTGTAAGAGGTTTTACATTTTAGGAAGTTGAAGATGTCTAGCAATGGTCTAATAGCTGTATCCCTGCCTTTGCTCTGCCAATATATTTAACCTTAAATAATCTGCATGCAATTGATCAACCCTATCTTATTTAATTAGAAAAAAAAAAGAGTCCCACATTCAAATTACCACTAGAAAAGAGTGATTGATGTTCACTGAAAATGAAATTAGAATGCCATGGTGGTCAGACTTTGTTATCGTCAGTGGAGAGTGAGGGACTTTCTTCCTCAGTACCATTTACAACCATATTTTGCTAGATGTAAGGCATTTACTTATTTCCTTTTTATAGGCCAGTCTAAATATTAAAAAGATAAATTAAAAGTCAAAATTGGTGAGAATGGCGGAAATTCCAGCTGTACTACAAAATTTTCTAACTCTCATAAATCAGGAAATAAAAAAATCTTTAGAGAATGTATATTTAAGTTCTTATTAAGGTGGATAAGCTTAAATGTTATGACATTATGATTTAGAAAATGCTCAAGACTCTCATATCTGGGAAAATGGCAAAATGCCATTTGTAAGATAATGTGATGATGTTCTTACATTTCGTTTTTCTTATTCTCAGTGTTTAATGATGTCCATCAGTAGCCCTGTCTGTTTTTGTAGCTGTTAAACCATTCTTCTTTCTTAAAAGCTACACAGCTAGCACAGAAGAACTCCTTAGTATTCCTGATAACGGAGTAGGACCTTTAATTTTCAGAGCAGGTTCTGTATTTTGTTATCTGGACATCCCTGCTGCTTTTCTTTTCTTGCTGCTGGTTTCTGATATGATACTTCAGTCTCTTTGTATTGGGAAACCAATAGCATATAAAGGCTTAATGAAAAAAGTATAGGCTGCACTTCCTTCTGCACTGGCCACAAGATCCAGCAGTCACAAGACTACCTTTATTTCTAATTAATCTGATGCTACCATCCAAACTAAAATTTTTGAGTGTAAGTAGCTAATAGAAAAAGTACTTCTACAAGTCTTTATATAAGGGAATACTAGCTATCTTTGTGTAGGTCCTCATGAGAGAGGGACATGAACGGGGAGTTTTCTTAATCCAGTTTGACATGCCCTGAGCTCCTCCTTTCCTCCCCAAAGCACCATTGAACTCTGTGGTAGGCCGCCTGTGACATTCCATGCCCAACATCACAGCAGTCTCACATGAAGACATTGTTTAACTGGATACAAAGGCCCGCGGCTTCACCCAAGGAGCTGGGATGTCATTTGAAGTACTGGTCACGAAGAGAGCATTGCCCTGCTTGAGCTGTGCATGTTCTCTCCAGATGTCTAAGTTAAGTGAACTGACAGACAGGACCCATGGGTAGTGCCACCCCTTCTCATTATAGCATTGCATTATGACCCTACATATAATTAGAGAAATGTGACTGTGCATGTGTAAGGAAGCAGTAGAAGCAAAACTGAAATATATATAAATATTCCATCAGTGATATTAACATTTGAGAAAAGATCACTCACAAACCCTCCATCCTAACACAAATATTTTCATTTCTCCATTCTACACTCAAATTCCTGCCAACTTACATTGTATTTTACTTAGTAGTTTTAAAATTGTGTATGTTACTTTTTTCGCATCACATGGCATTAATATTTTAATCATTATTATTCATATATGTATTTTCTCAGATTAAATATGTTTTATTGGAGGATACATTTATTTTTAAATGTAAGGATAAATAATGTTGTGGAGTTAAGGAGCTTGAGGATTAATATCCACATTATGATACATTTTTATCTAACTATCATTTCATTGAACTTTAGGTTATTTCTGATCTAGGTAAATTTTTGGTGTTTGGTCACACCTCATGTTTCTATTCCAATCCATTGTTGTCCCTGAACTTCTGTAGCAACCATAATTAATATGCTGTTTAATTGCATATTTCTGGCAAATTATCTATTTTCTTGAACTTTGACTTGGATTTTTCATTGTTTTACCTTCCTCATTTTTGTCCTTGAATTCCCAGAGTATAATCTGTTCAGTGATAGGACCCATGCAATGTGTTGATGTATAGTGGACACAGTACTTGCAGGGTGCCTATCAGTGCTTTCGTATTCATGTAATTGAGTCAGATTGCTTTCCTAACATTTATCAAAGCTATATAAAGTAACAGGGAATTAATTAGTGGAACTACAGAAGAAAGAAGGTGACGTCTTTGGGAACGTGAGATGTGCACAGAATGGTAGATGTAAAGACATACCTTGGGTTTTTGGCAAGTGGTAAGTGAGCACTGGGTTCCTAGAGATATGTAAAGGTAAGAAGAAAAATGGGGGAAATGTGAAGTCCAAGCAAAATTCAGTTTAATTCACTTTAAAACTTGTAAAACTCTGTCCCTCCTCTCACAAGCCAATGAATTGCAATGGTGTTTTCTTTCTTCCTTCCTTTCCTTCCTTCCTTCCTTTCCTTCCTTCCTTCCTTCCTTCCTTCCTTCCTTCCTTCCTTCCTTCCTTCCTTTTTTTCTTTCTCTTTCTCTCTTTCTTTCTCTTTTTCTTCTTTCTTTTTTTTCATGAGAAGAGCCCACTCTCCTTTTCCACCTTGTGTCTGGAGAGGGTCAGCATCAAAAGTAGTGAACCTGGTGGATTATTATGCTTAGGGCTTGTTTTCTAGGTTAGGGATAAAGAAAAAGAATGCCTAAAGCTGTTAATGTCTCAAGTGGCTATGCATGGCTGGGCATTGCTATAAAAGAAAGAAACAGAAATAGTGCTCCTCACTAAGACCTCAACTATACTAGGCCTTTGATCACTTTACTTACTTCTGCTTCACTGTCTTCATCTATAAAATGGAGATGATAAAAATATTCTCCTGATGAATCCTCAAGGAAAGGTTACCAATTGTAGGTGTCCTTGAGGGCAGGCTCATCCCAACTTTATAAGACCGAACCATTATAGACAAGACCATGACATTTTTCATTATACAAGGGAGTGCTATAAGAATTAAAGAGAAATGTTGGGCCTTTATTGCTCAGACTGTTTCGAGATATTGCTTTAACAACTATTCCATGGGATAACTTTGCAGGCTGACATGTCTGAATTCAAGTTTTCTTTCTTCTATTAACAATGAGGCAATATTAGTTACATCATCTCTTGGAGCCTCTGGTTTTCCATTTGTAAAATAAAAGGTGCTTATAGTCTAGGATTGTTACCATCTGGATCATGGTTTGTCACCCAGAGTTTCATGTTTTTAAATTAAGTCTTAGTGGGTGGTGACTGGATGTCTCCCAGAAATTTTTATGTTTAGATTTGGTTGTATTGATTATTATTTTTTCTTTTTTTGGAGAGGTTTTTGCTATAGGGCACATGTGCTCGCCAGACAGACAGAGAGAGACAGAGAGATAGAAAGCGAGAAATCACCCCACCCCACCCCCAGGGTGGATGGCCACGCTACAATCCCTTCTCCTCTGTTCTCCTCTCGGGATCTTGGGCACGCACATGCACACGTCTGGCGTGAGTTTAAGCCATGGGGTCCGGGACTCAAACCACTGTCGGCTACATGGGAGTCCAGCGACATAGCCATTACACTAACTGCTGGTTCCTATTGATTATATTTTAAAAGCATTAGGTAAAAACCTAATTTCTTCATGGTGTCCTGGTGTGAGGCCTTTGGGTATGACAGTGTCATTAGGAGGAGACCTCCATGACTGAGTTATGGTGGCTATATAAGCAGAGAGAATAAAACTAGAAGCCAAGAAAGAAGTCAAATGGATACCACACTTCGCCCTGCTAAAAGTTCTGCCTTCTGTCATTTGTGACCATTTGGGACTTGCCAGCCACTAGAATTGTGAGTTCAACTTCTATTTCTTTATAGTTCACCTAGGCTCAAGTATTTCTGTTAGTGATACAATAATGGAATAAACAGGGGTTAATATTAAACTTAAATGAGGTAGCATAATATCAACTAGAATAACACATAAAATATACAGCCACTCAATATATTATTTTCCTACTTTCAGGTGATACTGTGTTATCTATTTGTTTGCTGGTTTTTCGGTTTGTTTGTTTTAATTCCCTGAACTACACATAACTTTTATACTGGAAAACTAGATTTTCCACTATGTATGAAACATAGTTGTAGGTTGACTAGTCAACATAGTTCCCTTGTCCAGAAGAAAGCAACTTTAGATTCTGGTAGTGTGTACTCATAATTTAGTGAGGTTTGTAAAGTGCAGATGACAATTCAAGGCCCTCATTGCTAAATATCAGCCATAAATCAGGGACACTTTAGAAGGCCTCAGACCTCTTGTTATACAGACTAGAGGATCCATGCTACTAGAGAATCCAGACTTCTACCACTTGATTTTCTAAGTGCCAGATTTGTGTCATTTTGCCTCAGTTAAGCAAAAACAATTTTATTTCCAGACGTTTGGTGTATTTACTGATTGACTTTGGAAGCAAGTGCTTCATAGAAATCCTATGTTCCAGTTCATTTTAAAGTAATTACCAGACCTGCCATGTAGCCTAGTAGTTAAAGAAGCTGGATCCCAATGGCCAGCTGTGCAGTTCAAATCCATACTCCAGAGGCTCAAAATTCATGTCATGCGCATGCATGCCTGACATCTCAACAGAAAGAGAAATGAAGGAGAAAGAATTGTGATGTGATCATGCCCCATGGAGGATGCTTTCTCCCTGCCCCCCCTTCTCTTTCTCTCTCTGTCTCTCTGTGGCTGCTGCACATGCCCTCTGGCAAATAAAACAAAATCATTACTAAAATTAGTCTAGAGAAAGATAATCATGGAAATTAAAGTCCGACAGTGTTGTTAGTACATAGTTCATTAGAGAATTGAAGCACTTCCAGAAATTTCTTTCTGGGGAACCAGCAGTTAGCATAATGGCTATATCGCTGGACTCCCACGTAGTCGACCGCGGTTCGCGTCCCGGACTCGGTAGCTTAAAACTCACGCCGGGCGCATGTGAGTGCGTGCCCAAGATACCGACAGGAGAATGGAGGAGAAGGGATTGCGGCGTGACCATCCCCCTGGGGTGTGATTTCTCGCTTTCTGTCTTTATGTCTCTCTCTGTCTGTCTGGCGAGCGCACGCGCCCTATAGTGAAAAACCTCTCAAAGAAAAAAAAAGAAAAGAAAAAAAAATTTCTTCCTGATCAAACCAAGTATCACCTTTCATGCAATTAGCAAAAGAAGTAATAAAAGATTACAAGTGATATTAATTTTCATGCCAGTGTGTATATACCATAGTAGAACCCATCTGAAATTATAAATCATTGCTTTGTATTTAACCATAAAATGTTTTATTTACAAGACTTGCTTACTCTATTGTGTGCTCTAATGTCAAAATCATAAATGATGAAATAGGGAGATTATTTGAGTCCACTGTATATATGTGTGTGTGTGTTGTGTGTGTGTGTGTGTGTGTGTGTGTGTGGTTAATGGACACTAACAACCTTACTGCTCTATAAATCTTGAATGAAACAGATCACTGTATTATCATGCAACAAATACCCCAAATGGGTTCAGCCTTCACTGAAGACTGATTTATCCAACAGCTGCCATGAGCCCAGTGTTGTTATGCACAAGGTATATAGCAGTGAACAAGGTGGCCTGGCCCCCATGGTGTAGGACTCTATAGTCCAGAGTCAGTCACATGAACTTATATCACATCATTATTATATATATATTGCTTCTAATTTTATAAGAATGCAAATGGGAAGATCTGGAATAGTTGGTGGAGGGATAAGAGACATAGGGAATGCTTCCCTGGAAAACATATAAGCTGATATTTAAAAGAGAAATAAGTTGGCCAGACTCAGGTGTGTGTGTGTGTGTGTGTGTGTGTGTGTGTGTGTGTGTACGTGAATGTTGGTGGTGGGCAGGGTTGTTGAGGAGTACACAGGGATGCAAGGAGTTTGCAAGGCAAAAAGAATAACATGTTCAAAGTAGATTAGATCAATAAAGGAACTGAAAAATGTACAGAGTCTAGAGTTTACAGAACAGACACAAGTAGTTGAAGATGGAACTAGCAGCAGCCAAACAGATGTATATATTTGTTATGTGTACATCTTAATGATAAAGGAAGTAGTGTAACATATGGAACACTTATTTTCATTAGAACAATTATATTTTTTTTCAAAAGTTTGTTCTCATTATATGTCAGTGATGTTCAAAGCACTTATTTGGGACTTGATCAGCTAAGTTAGGTATGATTATTTGTAATGATATGTGCAGTAGCCACACACAGAACATTTAATAACTCATGGATAATGTTAGAGTAACCTTATAAAACTTTGTTCAACTTTGCCTGTGGGTCTAGGTATATGCAAATTTCGTTTTCTCATTTAAAACCAAAAGGTCTAAAAACAGATGCTTAATCTTGTCTTGAAGTGTGGATAGCTTTTACAGCCCTTTTGTGTTGCCTTTCCCAGCTTACAAACAGGAAATAAGAAACCTTCAAAGGAAGCCAGTATCTGTTTTGTTGTAATGGTGGGGTTATTTTTTGTTTCTGGACAAATGTCTGATTCACAGCATTGTTTTTCATTATTTTCCCCCCAAGAATATTACCCTGTCATTAAAAACTGGCACTTTTATTTCTGAGGATAAATTACACAAGGGTAAAGATCTGAGATGGGGGGGTGGGTAACACTGCACATCAGTAATGGTCACATAGTTGTCCTTACTGATCTACAGTTGGAAAATTATGATTAAGATTTGCTTCCTTTGTTGTCTGAATCCCGCAGTGAAGTTTAACTCCAAGTCAAGGACTTCAACTTTATTATTCCTTACTGCTTACCTTGGTTCTTTGAAATTACTTTTGTGTCCTTGAAGTCTACTAGCTTATGTAGAATTAATATACTAAAGTGTGACCAAATATTGTTAGTTAGAAGGTGGGTAACTTAGCCCAGTTGTGATGCTAAAACAAATTCCATAATCTGGGCAGCTTATAAAAAACCAAAAATTTATTTTTTGCAACTGGAGATGCTGGGAAGTTCAAGATCAAGGTACTGGCAGGTTTGGTATCTGGTGAGGCACACTTCCTGGTCCATTGACAGCTATCTCCTGTGTCCCCACATGGCAGAAGAGGACAAGGGTGCTCTCTGGAGCACCATTTATAAGAGCACTAATCACAGTAATAAGGATTCCACCGTCATTATTTAGTCACCCTCCAAAGGCTCTACCTGCAAATATCATCACATTTGGGGATTAGATTTCAGCATATACATTTTAGGGGATCTAAATATTTAGTCTATACAGGTGGGAAAATGAAACTAGCTGTCATTTAATCTAAATAAAGGGTATTATATTCCAAGTATAAATGATTCAGTTTATCTTTTTCATTCTTTACCCTGGAACCTTGTGTAAGTATTCATTATATTTACTCCCCTAAGTAGCCATTCCAGTTCAAGCTTGTACCTATCAATTGGTTACAGTGGTGTTACTACAGGGAAGGGTTTTCCTCCTGTCAAAAATGCCTAGTGTTTTAAGAGTTCAAAAGGAAATAAAACCAGGGACCAGCAGATAGTATAATGGTTATGTCACTGGACCCTCACATAGTTGACGTGGTTCAAGTCCCAGACATGGAGGCTTAAAACTCATGCCAGATTCATGTGCGTGTGTGCCCAGGTCAGATTCATGTGCTTGGGTGCCCAAAAAAAAAAAAAAAAAAAAAAAAAAAAAAGAATGGAGGAGAAGGGGTCATGGAGTGGCCATCACCCTAGGGAGTGATTTCTCACTTTTTGTCTCTCTCAGTCTCTTTGGCAAATGCACATGCCCTATAGCAAAAAAATCTCTCTTAAAAAAACAAAACCAACATTGACATACACTTACATTACTTGAAAGTTACTTCAACAGAGACATATATGTTTTGGTGACATTTTCGGTGGAGGGTACCAGTGAATTGAGTATACATGAAAGAAACTGGAGAAAAAAATGGAAGGAAAATCCCTTTCTGCTTCTATTAGGAAAAAGAAAATATAAGACTATGTTATTATCTTTTAACTCTTAAGTGAGGAGCTCTGATTTCATACATCTAACCCGTGTGCTTAGCAGGTCGCTCTAGCTGAGTTTTCTGGTTGTTTTTTGTTTTTTTTTTTTTTTTTTTTTTAAAGTTGAAACTCTTTGTTGGTCCTTTTAATAATCCAAAATGAATAGATCTTTCAGACATGGATCACTATTGCTTTATCTTTACCTGAGTTAGAATACTTGAAGTACTTGAAGGTGAATATGTCTTCTTTCAAAGATTCACCTTGGGTTTTATGGACTATCACGTACATTCTACTTACTTTTCTTCACATCTATCTAAAGTTTAAGCTGGTCTTTTTTTTTTTTTTTTGTAATTGACCATTCACAGAAGGTCTATGGAATACTCTATATCTCAACATATTTGAAATTATATCCCAAAAATTTTCAAAGCAAAAAATGATCATCAGAAATTATATTTGTCTTTTACCTTTCTCAATCAAATGAGTTGTTTTATGTCCTTTACTTTGTATGTAAGATCTGGCTGTATAGTGAACAATGGACAGAATTAAATATGATAAACAAAATCATGTAAAGTTATTGAATGATATATGTAATATCACAATAAATTTATGAACTGAACAGCATTTTGAGAAATTACTTAATATACCTCATTACCATTTTCCTTATGTAACTTTTTATGAAAATCAAGAGGTAAAGGTAGAATATAAATGTAGTTTTAGCAAACATAAACAACCTGAATTTTATACCCAATAGTAGAAATGGCATGGGAATCATCTATTAAAAAGAATTGTCACTGGGACCAGCAGTTAGAATAATGGCTATGTCACTGAATTCCCATGTAGTCGACCGTGGTTCGAGTCCTGGACCCGATGGCTTAAACTCAGTCCAAGTGTGTGTGCGTGTGTGCCCAAGATTCTGAGAGGGGAATGGAGGAGAAGGGATTGTGGCGTGGCCATCCCCCCCTGGAGGGTGATTTCTTGCTTTCTGACTCTCTGTCTCTCTGTCTTCCTGACGAGTGTACATGCCCTATAGCAAAAACCTCTCCACAAAAAAAAAGACTTGTCACTGTACTCTGTAGGTGTCTTCCTTTGGTAAGCAATGTAATGTATTAATATAGAATTTTGCCATAGAAAAGTTAATAGTTTTCTTTTATTCAAGTAAAATAACAAATAATGTAGAGAATAGATGTATATCAAATGACATAAGCACCATTTGACTTTCCATCCCTTACCCCTACAAATAATAAAATGTGTCCTTTGATTTCAAAATCATTTATCAGTTACCCCCCCCCCAAAAAAAAAAAAAAAAAAGAAGAAGAGAAGAAAAAAATACTTCTGAACTACTAGGCATCTGACATTCAGGGATTATGAGAAAGTGTGATGCCATGATAAATTAATCACATCTTTTCACGTCTTCCTCTACTGCCCACCCTATTCGCTAGTTCCCCTTGTTATTGTTGATGTTAGCTGACATCTTTGTCACCTAATACAGTATTTATGTTCTTGTGTTAGCCAAGTCTCATCAACAATCTTAAAAAGCTCCTATTGGGGAGCTAGCAGGTGGCATGCTGGTTAAGGCACTGGACTCCCACATGGCTGACCATGGTTTGAGTCCCGGACCTGGCAGCTTGCTCTCTCACTTTTTCTCTCTCTCTTTCTCTCTCTCTCTCTCTCACTTGGTCTCTATCTGGTTAAATTAAAATAAATAAAGTTAACTAAAATAATTCTTAAAAAAAAAAAACTCCTGTTGACTTCCCATTGACTTAAAGCATAACATATCAGTTAACTAGTCTGTTAGCACCAGTCAAAAGTATGATAGCAAATTGTACATACATGTGTGTGTATGTATTCATGTGTTTTAAGTACTCTTTTTCAAAGTCATACAAAAGTAATATGTAAGGCTTTCATTTTGCCCTGTCTTAAGTGTTGGATCATCAGAAAACTTATGATGCATTTTTTCCTAGACAAACATAGAAAAATACTTCATGAATTTCTGATGACCCAATAAAAATTTCCCCTCCAACATTTCCCTACCAGTAATAACTATAATTTCCCATTTTGTGGTGTGATGACATTCCTATTAAATAAATAAATAACCAGTTGTACAGACATTTACATCAGTGACAACCTCTTAACAAAATAAAGTTACAATTGAAGTAGGGGATGTTTACTTTGGAAAACACAAAGGGAAGCTTAGTCTATTTGATCTATTTTCTGAACACATTCTTTCCTTTCCTTTCCTTTTTTTTTGAATATTGTTAGGCTGAGGGGATGAGTTATTGATACCTCAGAAGCTGGACTAAAAACAAAATTTGTTTCATTACTTCTTTTTTGAGAGATCACATAGGAGATTATGTGACAAGTGTGCAAGCACCAGAGAAAAAATAAACACTACACCTAGGACTTGACTTCATGGAGCTTCAATGTTTGAAGGAAAGCTGTTTATCAAATATGCAAGTACAAGACCCTTGCGTCTTTCTAAAAGGTACATTTCAGAGGCTATAAATGCATATAGCATAGGCAGGTGTTCTAACCTATCTTGAGGACAACAGAAAACATTTCCTGGGAAAGTAACGCTCCTGCAAGAAGATTCCATTGATGAGTGATGGTTGGCTAAGGAGAGATAGAAATGAACTAGGAGTGAGAGAGAATATTTCCAATAAAGGAAGCTATAAGTGCAGAGGAGTACACCAGTAGTCTGAGCTACTTCTTCTGGAAAAGAGAAAGAAGTACTTTAGAAAAATGGAAAGAAGTCTCATGAAGCTAAAAAGAGGAGAGCCAAGGCAGTTATGGTCATGGAGTGGGGCAATGGACATAAAAAGGGACCAGGTCATGGATGTCCTCACAAATTTCATTAAAGCTGAGATTTTCTGCTAAAGTAATAGGCAGGGTTAAAACACACAGCAGGAAGGTCTGTTAGTAGACTGTAGCCATAATTGGGCAAGAGGGATTTGCAACCTAGATTTGGATGATGCCTGAGGGAATTTAGGTCATTCCTGGTGATGGTAACACTCTAGCATTAAAAACAGCATGAGGAACCACCTCATCATAAAGTCATCAGGAGAGCTATATACCAGCATGAATTGGTATGAATACTAACTAGTAAAGAAGTTCCCAAAGCAAAGGGCGTGTGTTTTGAAAAAAATTTATGTTTGCATTTCAAGAGATGTATGTAAAACATGTTTATTACATAAATCACATAAAATACAAAAACACATCATCGATAATTAAATTGTGCTAAGGTAACCAATGTAAAGTTTTAGCATTCATTTCCAAATATACATATATGCAAATACACAAAAGAGAACACCCTTGTGCATGTTTTGGAAAAATGAACATAGTGTTGGAATTTTATAATACTTGTATCCCATTTTAAAAATGTCAGTTTACTAAAAGTATATTTCCACACTATAAAATATTATTTTACAGCATTTTAATGATTACATAATACAGAGAAACACATTTCAATGTTTTCATTACATTTTGATTCAACTTTGATTTTTCTTTTTTTTTAAAGACAAAGTCTTGCTATGTTACAATCCTCCTGTCTCAGCTTCCTGAGTAGCTAGGACTACTGGCACATTCCACCATACTCAGGTCCTTCAGAGAGGTTCTCACTGTGTTTCCATGCTGGCTGTAAGCTGGCAGTCCTCCTACCTCAGCCTCCTAAGTAACTGAAACTACATGCAAATGTCCAGCTTTTAGGGTGGGTTGGGAATTGAATCCAGGCCTCCTATGAGTCCTCAGCTTGCTGAACAGCAAGGTCCATAAGAGCTTACTATAATTGCTGATCTTGATATTCACATTTTAATTAAATAGTAATATAGAAAGTATTTTCAATCATATAGACATTCCAAGAAAAGTTAATAGGGTCTAAAATATAGTTATTTTCTATTTCTCCAAGGATATGTAACAAATATTATGATGTGTTTATTGGGGCAAGTATAGTAAGTATTAAAAGATTAGCATAAGAAAGCACTTATAAATTATTCTAAATCTGAGAAAAAAATTATTTGTTGTCTTCCCTAGCAAAATGTTCAGTCTGTTTATACAGGTGCTACTACCACTCAACATTTCTTTCACTGAGTCCTCATCTGAGCTTCTGCCAAAATTCTGTGTTAGTTAATTTTCATGAAACAGAAAATCTCTTCTTGCAATATACACAATTGAGCACTGAGATGTAGCCTGGATTCTTCCTAAGTGCTTTATAGATCAAGAAAACACTCATCTATTTACAAGAATTATTCAAGGTCAATTTAGAGAGTATTTCTAGCAGATAATTTTTTATTCAAAGAAGCAAGACTCTCACTTACTTTAGATCTGTGAATAGGGACCACTGTTGGTGATTTGTATTTGTTCCTTGAGCTATCATGGTTTTTAAAGAATAACTTTATAAAAAGCCAATATTTGAGTATATATAAACATAGAGATAATTTTCCCCAAATGTTATATACGTCAACATTTAAGTTTTAAATGAAACTCAAGGACACTCAAATGAAGTCACTTTTGTCAAAGCCTTTTCTTCTACTAACAAATTTGGATGATGCAGATGTATTCTTTTGTGATGTCCAAGTGATTGATAAACCAATTTGTGTGAAATACACGAGAACTATTTGGAGTGTGTGGTTTTCTTAAATGAGATGAAAAAGAATTTTTATTTCTGAATAGGAAATAAAGTATACTAGGCATATTTCAGATGCTTCAGTGTGCCAAAGATGCTATTAAGTTTGGTGTTCATAAATTACTAATCTGGAATAAGACGTTGAATGTATTTTGAAAACTTAAACCTGTTTCACCTGAACATGTTTAACTAGTTAATAAGAAACATCAAAAAGACAAAACCCTGAGGTCAATGGTCATTTTTTGTAAAGCTATTATATGCTGTTTAAATTGGTTGTTCGGGTCTGTCTATAACATAAGTTTAATAACCTAGCTCAAATGCAGATTTCTAATTTTCAATTAACATAGGAATAATTTTGTTTGCTAAAATAAAATAAATGAATGAATGACAAGTCTGAAACATGAAATGTTCTAGGTAGAACTTTTTAAAATTCCAAATTTCAAAAAATCATGTGGCAACTGTATAGCTCAAGCTTTAAGTATTAACTTTTAACCTTTGACCTTACAGATTTTAACCAATGAAATGTCTCTTTAAACTTTAAAGGAAACAATGATAACGAGCGCCTGGCGATTGCTAGACAGCGAATTCCATATCGACTTGGTCGAGTAGTTGATGAATGGCTACTCGACAAAGGTAAAAAACATTGATTAAAACTTCAAATAAAAAAATAATTTGAACATAACCAAGTAGTACTTCATTGTAACACTAATAAACATAAAAAATAAATTTTCCGTAAAACTAAATTAAAAACAAATTTAAAACAGTAAAATGTAGATAGTAATATTTGCATACCTTGTATAATAATTTCTATACATTTTTAGACGTACCAGCTGTTTAATAATCTTACCCAGTTAACTTAAGGTTAAAGGGACTGTTAAATATAATCCACTAACTCAATCTATCAAGGTACTCACAGCAGCATTAACCCAAAATGATAAATCATTCATAGATTATATTACATGTTCCAGCCTCTAAATTATTAACTAAAATACATGTAGTTCTGATATCTTTATTATGGTCCTGAAAAAAAAAAGAAAAAAAAACTCTTTGTTTAAACTCTAGGAATCTTAAATAGTGGGCAATATGGATTGCCAGTCAAAATGAAGTCCCTTTAACGTTTGCAACCTTCTAAGAGCATTGGGGAGCAAGCCCTGATTAAAACAGAACTTAAAGTTGTGTGCATGCTTTTTATGAGCAGAGAGCAGTCTAAAACTGGATACTCAATTTGATGATAATGGTACTGTTGCTAAGGATTGCTGTTTGATGGAAATGTGCCATAATTTCTCCATTGGTTTGTGTATCATTCCTGAAGCCGCTTCTTACATCTGAAGCTATTTTTTTTTTTCATTTTCTTTTGTTTTAAAAGACTTGCTGAAAGCCAATCAGAAAAAAATAGTTTTGGAATTTTTTTGTCTCTGACATGCTCAGTGTAAACCATGCATTTCTTTTCAGTGTGATTGCCGGAAAAATAGAGTAATTCACATAACGATGAACTACTGCCTTCAAAAATAAACATTTATAAAGAATAGTTTATAGATACATGTAAACATTCTGTGAATTATGAAATTTTACCATAAAATTTAAAACTATACTTAAGCTGCTGTAGATTAGTTTTGTCAGTAGTAATTTCAACATGACAAATACTTGAAATGTTAGATATCAAACAATTTTTAATTAAACAATTTAGACTTAAGAGACCAACAGTATAAGACTTTGAGGTAAAAGGGAAAAGGGATCCACTAAAAATTGATTTGTAATATATCTTTGATTGGTCTTTTAGCAAAAGCTCTACATTTACAATAAGTTGAGAATTTACAAGTATTTGCCAACAATTATACATTTCATGGACACCTCATTTATAAGCAATGAATTATGAGTCAAATGCCTCTCTTATAGTTTATTGCTCTCATTATCCACCCCATGAAAGATCTGTTTTATCATCCTTTGTAGATGTAGAGTTCACAATCAACATTTTTGCATGTATGTAATATTATTTTTACAGGGCGTCAGCTCACAATCTTCAATAGCCAAGCAACCATAATAATTGGCGGGAAAGAGCAGGGCCAGCCCTTCCAGGGCCAGCTCTCTGGGCTTTACTACAATGGCTTGAAAGTTCTGAATATGGCAGCCGAAAACGATGCCAACATCGCCATAGTGGGAAACGTGAGACTGGTTGGTGAAGTGCCTTCCTCTATGACAACTGAGTCGACAGCCACTGCTATGCAGTCAGAGATGTCCACATCAATTATGGAAACTACCACAACCCTGGCTACTAGCACAGCCAGAAGAGGAAAGCCCCCGACGAAAGAGCCCATTAGCCAGGTGAGCATGTGGATTTCATTTCTTCGTTTTGTACCTGTGATTATGAAAATGGTTTTTCTATGTATATGTCTTTCTAAAATGGGATTATTTTCTTTTTTGGACACTACAGCTTTCTTTAAGACTTGCTTAATATTATACATTCAGTTTGAATGTTAAATATGTGTATACTATTGATTAGAGATTGGTGGATTTTTACAAATTTTTGTATTAGTTTCTTGGCTACTAGCTAATAGTATTGACTCAATAACCTTCATCTAGCCCAGCCAGAAAGGACTGTCTACTAACATAAGCTTTTCACTTTTTAAGTTAAGAGAACAAGTGAATTAATGCAGTGTTTAAAAGGTCTTGTTTGCTTAAGCTCAGCACCTTATCAAAATAAAAGCAAATTTGATCTTAAAAGAAATCTCTCCAAGAATACTTCTATTGTATTTTGAAATCTTAAAATTTCAAATTGGTAGGCATGGGGCTCTCATGGTGAATTACATGTTTTACTCTTTTAGTATATATAAGAAAAATGCTGTGGTAATGTATATAAAATATAGTATTTAAATATTTTCTGGGACTGTCTTATATTTTGTGACCGACTATTTTCGCCTAATATTAATTTTAATGAGCTTGTTGTTCAAGCTTATGTCTAAAATTTTGAGAACTAGAACCTTTAAACGTGACACTTGTACTAATTGGAAGTATATCAATCCATTAAGTTTTATATATATTGGTTGCCACTATGTGTCAGGCACTGGTTTCGGCATTATGGCAATGAAAATCAGAAAAACAAAAACAAGAAAACTTTCTATCATATACTGTTAGATATAGTTGAAATCCTATTAGATCTCTGTTGACATTTATAAACTTTGTAGGTATTGATTGTAATTTTTTTCAGAATCATGCATTTTCTTTGGTTCAAAATTAATTATTCATTTTGTATTATCTTTAAATATTTTATGAGTGTCTTCTATAGGTGCCACATACTTTTCTTACTTTCTTACTTTTCAAGAAAATTCCATTTTAAAGAAGATAAAATGATAATTATTTTTAAAATTACTTTTACTTCGAATGCTAGAAACAGATTTGGAAAGAAAATACTAGAAGGCAAATTCTGTTTCTATCAGTATCTTATCTGCTAATTAACATTTCTCCAGAAAAGGAGAAACTGATTCTAATTTTTACATTGAATAGGAAGAGATGTTGGAACAGAACAGAGGAATAAAAAATGTCCTAGGAGAAGAGCGATTACCAGACAATTATAAATTGTATATATTCATAAATATAGTTTTGCATATCTGCATGGATTCCTTCCTTCTTTTCCCTTCCTTCATTCCTTCCTTCCTTCCTTCCTTCCTTCCTTCCTTCCTTCCTTCCTTCTCTCTCTCTCTCTCTCTCTCTCTCTCTCCTTTCTTTCTTTTTTCTCTATTTGCATGTGGCATTAAAATGAAATGACCTGTCTCATAGGATGTTCACCAATATATATTAATTGATCACGAGACCAGCAGTGGGCGTAATGGCTATGTTGCTCGACTCTCATGTAGTCAACTGTGGTTTGAGTCCCAGACCTGGTGGCTTAAACTCAGGCTGAGTGTGTGTGTTTGTGTGCCCAGGATCCCAAGGGGAAAATGAAGGAGAAAGGATTGCGGCATGGCCATCCCCCCAAGGGGTGATTTCTCGCTTTCTGTCTCTCTTTCTGGATAGCACACGCACACTATAGCAAAAACCTCTCCAAAAAAAATTGATCACTGTCTGCATGTGCCAGACACTGATCTCAGCAGGGGTTCTACTGGTAACATGAACAAGAATTCCTGCCCTCATCTAATATACGTGTTAATAGAGAAGCTTACTTGGTGTGTCATTCTTTTGTTGATTTTGTCTACTGTTTGGATTTGCAGTATTGTTGATTATATCATAAAAGCTCATTGGATAAAAACTGGTGACTTTATGCAGATTTATGCTTGCCCTTAGCTCCATTTTATATTCTTTTCTAATGCTTCATTAATGATTGTTTTAGTTTTGTTGTTTATTTACGGTTCAGTTAATGATAAGAAAGTTATTTAAAAAATCAATATAAGAAAAATGAAACAAAGGAATTGATAGACTATTTAAAATAATTCATGAGGGAACATTTTAGGGCCCTCAGAGTTGGCAGTGTTTCTATGATTATAATTAAAATAATCAGGTGTATATATTTTTAGTAGGCTTTGGTCATCATTGATGAAATTACAATTTCTGAAACACCTCGATAAACCAGATATATCCCAAAATAAAGAAAGAAATATAATTATTTTTATGTAGTTTATCAATTAGTAACTGCTATATGTTAAATAACATTTCTTCAAAAACGTTAAATAATAGCTATTTAAAAGCTGAATATCTAGAAATACGGAACTAAAAATGTATGCATTTTATAGTATAAGTGAACATAAAAGGAAAACAGTTAACTGCTCATTAATTACCAATGAAGAGTCTGTTTTATTATAAGCTATTACATGGTTAAAGACAGCAATGGTTTATAGAAGTAAATGATCTAATCAATTAGTGATTACTTGGTTCATTTGAAGAGGTATTGAGTTAAATATAAGATTGCTAAATTAATTTAGAAACAGATATTTTTAAATCCTTAAATATCTAATGAACCAATAACAGCAATGAAATAATTTGGATTAATACGTTATAAATATTAAATTGTGACAACAGTGGTTAAAGCCAGACTAACAGTTCTTAAAATTCTCCTGTATAATGAGATAGATTGATGAGAGATGACTAGTAGTAACAATACTTGTTTGTATGGGGGAAAAACATTAGGAGAGGAAGCAGATTGTTTATTTTTGAGTAACGGAATAATTTGTCGCAAATTTTACTTCCCTCATGATTGATTTTTAAATTACCCTCTAAATATGAAGTAATTACTGTTATATGTAAACTTTAAGTGTTTCTTTTTTAAAATTATTATTGTTAAGAAGTTTAATTAGGAGAATGACTTGTAATGCTAGTTCCAGGACTACCATCTTTGACCCATTTTTACAGGGATGAAGCATTCTCTTTTAAACCCTATCTACAGTGGCCACATCCATCTGCTTTTATCAATTGCCTTACTAAATTGTATACTGAGAAGGGTCATTTCATTTTTCAAAAGCCACTGGACTGTTTTCTCAATCAAAGTGTATTTTCCTCAGTGATAACACTGAGCCACTTAAGCTACAATGGCAATGTACCTTGGGGTGATTGCATGTTTTAGAACTATAGAAACAGAATTTTGGTTGCAGAATTAAATTGGACTCATTTCAAATAGATGTGATGAGGTTTGTTCAGCCAGCCTGCAGGGCAAGTAGTGGGGAAGAAATGAATTTCGATTTTCATGGGGTCAGAGAATATAGAAGCATTCACCAACGTGTCCCCCATAAGATGCTATTTACATCTGTACGTAACAGTAAATATGCTTTAAAAAGAAATTTCTTTTTATCTGAGTCATGATCAATTTTCAGTATGACATTTACTTTGGAAAGACAAGAATTATATCATGAGATAATGGTAACATTTATCATTCTTCCCTTTAATGTGAATTTAACAATATCAATAGTACTTTTTATATAGAGTACATAAATTTTATATAACAATATCAATAGTAGTTTTTATATGGAGCATGTAAATTTTATAAAAACTCTCTTAGAATACTTAATTTTAAAAATGTTTTCATAAGAACCAGACATCTTAAAAAAGAGATTATTCCGTGGGACCAGCAGTTGGCTTAATGGCTATGTCACTGGACTCCCATGTAGTCTACTGCAGTTCAAGTCCTGGACCCAGTGGCTTAAAACTCACGCTGAGTGTGTGTGCGTAGGTGCCCAAGATCCCAAGAGGAGAATGGAGGAGAAGGGATTGCGGCGTGGCCATCCCCCTCTGGGGGGGGTGACTTCTTGCTTTTTGTCTCTCGGTCTCTCTCTGTCTTTCTGGCAAGCACATGTGCCCTATAGCAAAAAACCTCTCCAAAAAAAAGGAGATTGTTCCATAAGACTAATCTGAGGAAACAAATATTTGCAAAAATAACTGATGGTCTAAAGTTCCTTGGAATGCTGCCAGCTTCTTTGGGTAGGGACAGAAGTATCACAAAAGATTTTTGGCTGCTGTGTGTTCCCTCCTCTTCTGAATAATCTGACAGCGCCTTATGGCATACATGTATCTTTGCGTAAGTGAGAAGAAGTGGGCCAACATGCAAAGGGCTACAACGTTCACTTCCCTTGTTTTCCAGGTTGTATAGAAAGGAAAGTGGAATTGTGCTGTTTCTTTTCTTTTTTCTTTTTGTAAAGGGTTTTTCATTTGTTTAAAATTATAATTTCTAATTTATATATAATAGTTACACGCATGGAGATAGAGTGTGTTTTATCAAAATACATATGCATTGTGTAATGATCAAAAAAAAGGAAACATATTCACTGTCTCAGACATTAACCACTACTTTGTTGTGCATGTTCAAAATCCACTCTTGTTAGGAATATACATTGAATTGTTACCAGACACACTCTGCTGTGCTGTAGAACTCTAGGACTCATTCCATTATATCTTCATTCACTTTTGGACCTGTTGAGCAAATCTTCTCTATCTACTGATCTCTCTGCCCTTTATAATTTATACACTCTTCTACTTTTAGTTCTCCCACTGATAAGTGAAGACATAATTGTGTTTTAATGCCTGGTTTATTTTACTTTGCATTATTTCCTCCAGGTTCATCCACATTGTCTCACGTGACTAAATTATATCCTTTTTTATAGCTAAATATTATTCCATTGTATGTGTGAATGTGTGTGTGTCTGTGTGTATTATGTATCCCTTCATCAGTTGCTGGGCACCTAGGTTGATGCTATGTAGCTATTGTAAATAATGCAATAAATATAGAAACACATCTTTATCTTCAGTATGCTATTTCTTTCTTTAAAGAATTATTTTATTTAACTTTATTAATTAATTTATTTATTTTAACTTGACGAGAGAGAAAGAGAGAGAAAGTAAGCCTCCAGGTCCTGGACTCGAACCAGTCAACCCTGTGGGAGTCCAGTGCCTTTAACCACCCTGCCACCTGCCAGCCCCACTAGCTATTTCTTTTTTTAAGATCAAGATTGTGACATTTCTTTCTAGAGTATTTTTTGTAGTATACTTAATGATCTTTTGTTTCTTTCCTTCAGCATTTCATAAGCTATGTAGATACTGTAAACAATTTGGATGCTTAATAATGCCTTCTACTTGGAAAGTGTACAGTGTGAAGTAAAGAACATAGTGAATTAGGAGAGCTGATTTTCACTTTCAACACAGCCACTTACCTTGTCATGTGACTTGACAGGGTGGTTAATCTGCTGCCTCAGTAAAATAAATGGGTTTAACTAGAAAACTCTGAAGTTGTACTAAGCTCTAAAAAATGTATTGAGTCTAATGATGATACTCTTAATTAGATCTTCTCATGACTATTTAAGAAAATACAGATTTCACCCCTGATTTTTATGTAGGGTAGCCATTCATCCCTGCTGGCTTGGATAGTTCCTGTGTGTACCTTTCGTCCCAATGTGATTGTTAATATTCTTTTTTAAAAATTCTAAGTGCATCCCCTTTTGGTCTGTAAATTACATTACACTCCACTTTCATAGCATATATGAAATCTACCTTTGCAAGAGAAATTGGGTTTTGTTATAATGATAAATATTAAGCCCCATTTTTTACATTAAGAAACTGACTGCTACCCTTACCTGTTTTTTAGGATCCATAACCTTTCTCACCTCCTTTTCATCTCATTTCAAAGATCTTGACAAAGGTGGGGGACCAGCAGGGGGCGTGGTGGTTAAGACCCCAGACATTCCCACATGTCCTACCACAGTTCTAGTCACGTAGCTAGTGGTTTGCTTTCTCACTTTCCCTCTCTCTGTATCTCTCTCTGGTCAAATGAAAATAAATGAATGAATAAATAAAATAATTCTTTAAAACTTCTTGACAAAGGAGAGAAACTAAACCTTTGCGAGATTCTGGTTTTTGATTGCAGGTACTATGGTTTGTAAGTCTTGGGAAGAAATTAGAGTGAGATAAAATAAAAAAAGATGAGTGAAATGTACTAGAACATTACTAATGCTCTAGGTAGACTTCTTTTCTGGATGGAATTGCAAACCTACTCAAGGAAAGAAACTGTTGAGAATTTTAAAAAATATTAGTGGTAGATTGTCAGAGACATGGATATTTCACATATGAGACATCCCACTAAAGTCAATAGCATTTGATTCCCGGTGGGATATTCTGAAAGGAAACACAATTAACATTCAAGCAAGAAATAGTATTTGAATATATTGGACACTGCGATTGCTTCCTAGAGGCTTTGGAGGTACTCATGAAAAATGAATATTATTTGTTTGAAAAATGTAAGCAGAGTACACACATATTTCCATGAAAAATATTTAGAGCTCACAAAATACATTTTGTAACTTCAAAGAACAAAATTTTATTTTTATTAAAAATATTAATTAACCTTAGCTGTGGCTTCATTATTAAAAAGTAACAGCATTACTTATAATTATGTGTTTCCTGATAACCACACTGCAGACTTAGAATACTGGTGACATGAATAATTAATTTTACTTTCCCTAGCCCATTCATTCTGCTGAATTCCCTTAAATTAATGTACATTTTTACAGCAAATTTTAGTGCAAATTGGAAAGAAAAACACTGGGTTGTATATTTTAAAATATATACAGAGGCTCATATGAAACTAATAGTGCCTAGTGAGAAGAATGTAATCCATTGTAATTTTAAATGTACGTAAACAAGTGTTCTTTAGAAGGTATTTCCCTGCCCACTTCCCCATTGCTGGCAAGCAGAATTGCCAGGTTATGTATTTTTTAAGGGTAAAATTTTAAGAAAATTCTGCACAGTACATTTTCTTTAAGGTCCAGAGATTTTACTGGATGAAGAAGTACTTTATTGGTAGCTACATCCTTGGTTTTGAGATGTCTTTTGACAAGGCTCATTCTAGACAAATATATTCATTCATCTATTTATTCATTCGGTTTGCATAACACATGTTGGCTGAATACTCACTAAATCCCAGGTACTATTTTAGTTCAAGAAATATAGCATTGGGTAAAATTAGACTTTTCTGCAAAAGATGGGTAACAATAAGAAAACAAGTCACATGCATGAGATGTCAAGTGCTATAGGAAGACATTTCTGTGATGGGGAAACCAGGAAATGAAAATCCTATTTGAATAGATGTGCATGGATTATTAAAGACATAGCTATCAACTATAAAGGACCATTGGCCTATTAACACCCAGACAAATTCTCAGATCCAGCAGAATTTCCCCCTGCATGGATAGTGCCTGTGTCAGCTAATTGCTCTGTTAGGGAACTAGAAGCCAGAAAAAAGAAAAGAAGTTACACCAAGATATGCTTTATCTTCTCCTAAGCCTGTAAAGCCTATAGATTCAAATAAATATCTTGTTAATTAAACCAGAAGTATAATCAAGTAGTTCATATGTGTCTGAGGTGGAAACTCAAAAGATACAGCTTGATATTATTATTTCTGTCCTAACCATGATAAAATTGAGACATGGAAAAGCCAGATAATTAGCCAAGGCTATGCTGCTAGCTTTTTTTTAGGATATTTTGAGATTCATGGGTATCTAATTCTCAGCCTTTACTTATGGCCTCTATTCAGAATCTCATCACTTCTTGACTTCTTATATTCTTAACCAACTTCATTGTGATCTCCCAGATGTCGGATTACATTTTGGAAAATGCAAATACATCGACATCCTTCCCTTCCTTAACACAGCCCTGTATTTAGGACAAAGGGCAGATCACTTGGATGAGCACCAAGGCCCGTCCTTCCTTCATACTTGCCTCTATCTGCCTCACTAGAAGGTTTAGCTCCAACTCTCCTCGACAGCCTTTTCTCCACATCCTATTGAACTACTCAGTGACTTCTAGATGTCTTGCCCTTTCACACTCTGTGTCCTTGTATGGAAAACCTTTTCCCTTTACTACCCATCTCCCTCCTTCATAACTCTTCCCAGGCAACATTTTCTAGTCTGATTCAGATCCCTTTCTGTGTATTCCTTTATACGACTGAAGTTCAGCTTTGTATCATGTTGTATTTATCCTTCTTCCACAGAGTATTATTTACTTAGTCACTGCTTATAAATACAGTTCCATCCTGGGCATCTAACCAACTCAGATTATGAGCCTCTGTATTCAAGGGGCCTACAATTAAAAAAGGTAACATTGGTATGGGCCACTAGGGGGCAGTATAGCCCAGTGGTCAAAGCGTCAACTCAATTCAGAACGCTTGGAAGAAAGGTAATGACAGGGGGAGTGTTGTCGCTGGCAGTTGGTAGGACAGGGCCATGAATGCACTGCAAAGCTTGGACTCTTATACATGGTGAAAAACTATTCAGTGATCCCCATCCCTGAACTGTTTTATTTAACTCAACCTCTGCTCCCTTGCCCACTATCCTTAAATTACTGTTGACTGAACCCTGTAGAAGTTTCATGTACCTATTTCCTAGTTATTATAGACAGAAGCTAATTCACAGTATATACTGAGTCCTACAAATATGATCTCTGTATCTGTCCTTGATAACATGTTTTGATTAAGGAGCTTAAAAAATTCATAATACACTCCTTTTTTAACTTGATTATGAAAAACACACCAATTACCTCCAGGTATGAGTTTAGCTAGATTGTATTTATGAGTCTTGATATAGCCTCTTTTGATATCATCTTTACAAGCATTGGAGAAATATAATGAATTAAGACATTGTATCTAATTAATACTTGGCAGTAATTTCAGTGGGAATTTTCTCAGACAGGACTAGTAAAGCTGGTACCTTCCGTGATATTTTTAGTCCCAATTGTAGGTGAAAAAATATCTTTTTATAAAATAGTTAGGGTCTAAGAGTAGTAAGAATAAAGCCTAACTTTATTGTCTTACTTTTAATCAGTACTACAAATTATTTGTATTATTAGGTCGTCGAGAAAGTCATGACATACTGTTCTATCAAAAATCCATCATGATGTTCCTGACAACCCTGTTTAATACTTTGTAACCTTTTGGTTTTTAAATACATGTGTATGTTTGTATTATACCTTCTGACTTATTTCTCTCTAACATGTCATTGTAATTTTCTTTGAAGGGAGGGTGAGACAAAATCATCTGAAGCATCAAAAAAGATAATTATGCGTGTGTAAGGGTGTATATTAACAATTTTTATCTTCCATGATATACATAAGACATTAAGCTTTGTTCAATAAAATAATACATTGAGTTAAATTTCAAGCTCTATGATAACTACTTACATGTGTTATCATCTAGAGCCTATATTAGATTTTCTTATCTGTTTGTATCACCAAAAAGTTTCCCAGCACTAAAAATATATTAATATCACTAGGCTGAACCCTCCAGAGAAAGGTTAGGTAATTCATGTTTTTACTCATCATTTACCAAACAATTTTCACTATCTTCTCATCATCACTATTCTCTTTATATAAAATTACAGTCAGATAAATAGCACCATTGTTTCTCCAGTAAGCATTCTAAATGATAATTTAAGAAGATGAAACAAAACAAGCAGTGAATATTTGTGTATATATTTTACCACCCTGTATGTTGCCCATAAATCCACAATACTGTTACTTCAGATTAAAAATAGCAAATATCTTCTGTGCACCTAACATATGCAACACACATTGCTAGGTATGATTATGTTATTTATGAGAATGAGGTATTTAGCAATTCAGGGTTTTATAATTAGAACCATTTCTTAAACTTTTAGATTGTTAGTGAATCCATATGTAAATTATAAAGTGCCCCATATCAACAATAGCAAAGCTCTTATAAATCACAAATTTAGACTCTTATTAAGAGCATCTCTAACACAATCGAAACCCAGAGATAAATTTAAAGAAGGAAAGATATTTTAGTCTCTTTGTAATAACAAGCATATTGAAGCAACACATTTTTATTAATTCACATGTAGAGTGTTGGCAACGTGCTAGACGCTACCCTGACTCCATTGTTATCCACATTCTCTCCTTGGTGTGTTTAAAATCTAAGTTGAATCTATGCAAACTTTTTCCCAAGCAGATTTATCATGCAATCTGTAGATTTATCAGGTTGTGGGTGAGCTCTGCCCCGATGCTTCCTTTCAGGATGTTTCTAGTTGGGCAAAAATATTCACTCCCTTGCAGGCTCTTCCTTCCCCTGGAGGAATCTAAATGATCTTCCTCTTGATGTGGAATAAATGCTGTGTTGTTGAGGAAGACCGAACACTGTTACATCTGAACATTAATGTTGAGCCATTACATGGATAAAATATGAGCCAATAATAATGGGAACTCTCAAAGCATCTTAATCTTGACAGATTCTTTGGGCATTTGGCAAAAGGTAACCTCTTAGCACAGCACACAGCATGTGGTGGATGCTCATTTGTTTCTGTCCTTTATATCCTTGTCCCCATTCTACTGCTACCCTTCACATCTTTCTTCTACCTCTTCTTGTTTTCTTCTTTCCTTGTCTGTGTTAGGTTCTATTTTTTGTCGCGCTCAGTGCTGTCAAAATGTAGGACCCACCGAAGTGCGACCAAGATAAAACACACAAGACAAGCAATGATCTTTAACGGGAAGGCCAGGGGGTTCACAGTCTCAGAGGAATGTGGCCCAAAATGGCTGATTCTTCATCTTTTTATTGAGGAAGAGGGTGCCAGAGAGGCAGTAAGCATTTTGCAGCTGTTGAGATAGCAGTAGGACTGGAGAGACAGTTAGGGAACTGGTGGAACTCTTGATCAGGCTGATGTGATCACTTGTTCCTGTTTTCAGGCAGAGTGAGCACAGAGTTTTGTGTTTTCTCACTCTGAAATATTCACACTAACCATCTCAAGGTCTGACCACTCTGCAACAATTCTAGGCATAAGAACTCACACGCGATGATCTAAATCTCAAAGAAGAGAAAAGTTTCTGAAAGTAGCCCATGTCATCCTAGAATTGAGTAACAGATATATTTGACTATAGATTTGGCAAGACACTGAGCCAAATGAGGAGTCTTATCTATTTTACCTTACTGTGCTATCTATTATGGGAGCTTCAGTAAAGATAGCCCAGCATTTAAAGTTTTCCAGTAAAATTTGTCTCTGCAACACTTGAGGGAAACTCTGTTTTCTGTAATTTCTACACCTCCTTTTTCACCTCTGCAATAGTTGTCCTGTAGGTATGTATTGAAAGATCATGTGCACAGTCAGAAAATGGTATAGTGCTAGTGTTCATGGAGTCAAGGGGATTACACATTTCTTTCAAATGAAAAGAGAAAATATACACAATCTCTTTAAAGGGAAGTTCTGTGATCTAATGCCCAAAGTTCAAAAATGAAAGAGATCTGTTGAGATTTTTTTCAAATTCAGTGGTGACATTCCCTTATCTGACTTTTCATCATGGCAGTAACTAGGCATTGGTAATAGTTCTAGACAGAGTTAACATGGCAACCTATAATGAAAGGATAGAAGATAAGATATTCTGGGGCAGCTAAATGAAGTACTTAGTATATTTCCTTATAGTTTCAGATATGGTTTAGTCACATTTGTGACTGGTCTGTATTTTATTTAATGATCTGGTTATCTTAGAAACTCTTGTCAATGTGTCCTTGTATTCAACATTGTTTGAGAGTTCCATTTAGAAAAGAAAAAGAAAAAAATGTGTAAAGTACTTGGTCTAAAATTAGTCTTTTTTTTTTTTTTTTTTTTTTTTTTTAGAGGTTTTTACTATAGGGTGCGTGTGCTCACCAGAAAGACAGAGACAGACAGAGAGACAGAAAGTGTGAAATCACCCCCCAGGGGGGATGGCCATGCTGCAATCTCTTCTCCTCCATTCTCCTCTCAGGATCTTGGGCACACACGCACATGCACCAGGTATGAGTTTAAGCCACTGGGCCTGGTACTTGACTACATGGGAGTTCAGCAACATAGCCATTATGCCAACTGCTGGTCCCAGTCTTAAATTAGTCTTTGGTAAACTAGTGAAAGTAAGCTACTCATATTTCCTAAACTCAGAATGCAACTTCCCACCTTCAGTTCTTGCATATGCTGCAGAGTGCCAGTAATGCTTCTATTTCCTTCTTTCTCCCTGTGTTGCAGCTGTACCTGTGATATTGTTAATAGCAGTATCTACATTCCTAAATTAGTCAAGCTTGTTCATGTTAATGATTGGAGACCATTTTGGAACTTGTATTTCACTTAATGTTTCCTCAAACAACCCTAAGCAGACCCTGTTTCCTAGTTTCATTCATGCAATGAGGAGGGTCAATGATGATCTACCTAAGCTTATAACTTTTAGTTATCCTTTTGACCAGCCTCTTAAAGTCAGGACCCTTACCTTATTAATCTGAGTATGCTCAGCACCTAATGCAGTGCATAATACAAAGTAGACACTTAAGATGCAATTGTTGTTGTTGTTAAATTTGTTTACTCCATGAGCAAAAGAAGAGAAAGAGATACAGTACCCCCCAATATGGTCTCAATATCTCGGTCCACTCCCAGCCTCTGCCAGCCTGTACCATGTGCTTGGCATACTCAGTGAAGTCTCTTGGACTCAAACTGGTAATCTTCCATTGTGGGTCTGCCTCAGAGAGTATCATGTTTGATTACTGAGCCACTCTCTTGCCCCAATAAGTTGTTTTTGAAAAAATAAATTAGCGAACACACAGAGAGAATAATCCAATACTGAGATAAATATTATGATGCCTAGTCCTGAACTTTCCTGAATGAAGATGTAGTTCATATAATATAAGGGGATAAAATTATTAATTTCCTTCATCTGCAGAGTTATGGCAGTTTTTAAATACTGTTGTTATTATTTTTAAGCATATTTATTTTTTGAAAAAGTGTAGATATAATACATGGGAGGCGAAATTCACATTTCAGTTAATACTATTGACATTCTTCACATATGACCAGGAGGTAAGCCCCAGTAGTCCCTAAAATGGAAAAAAATAAGGGCACAAAGTAGTATAATTTTGCCTACCAAATTACAGATTAGCAGGTGTAAAAATGTTGCTTCAGAGGTTATTAGAGTCTCATGTTTTGGAGTCACAATGTTTTAACAAGGTGGGAGAGGGGTGCTAATGGTCCCCTCTCAGGAGGAATATTTCACTACTGGTATTGTTTATAATTGTTAACACATTGGACTGATAAAAAGAAGGCTAGTGTTTAGTCAGCTTTGTTATATTTATAAATCCTCTGCAGCAAAATACCTCTTAGTGTCTCTACCAGGGTGGACCTATCTCATTGCTGGCTCTGATAAGCCATGGTCAAATTGCTAACACATCAGAATTTCCAAAGTAGTTAGCCCACTTTGAAGAGTCAGGAATTTATTTTTCAAAGAGTGCATCTAATTTTTGGATGTCTCTAGCCAGCTTTGGGAAGATGAATATACAGTTTGAAAATCTCTAGGAAAACAAGGAAGCCTAATTGATACGAGACCATTACATATCCAGTTGGCTCCAGTGACACTTGGCAGAGCTTTAAAAATGGCTTTGCGTAAGCATCATGTTTAGGTGTCAGCTATTGCTACAAACCACATAGAACTAGGGAAGGTATACGGGTCTGAAAAGACGTGCATTTCCAAATATAAACATATAAAAACTATGATATTTTGGTAGACAAATTAAAATGGGAACTGAGCAAAGGAAAGAAGAGATTAGAGGGACATCTTGGTATGACACTAGTTGGAACAAAGACTTAAATGAAGTTTGGAAGTGGAGTAAATTTCTTACCTCAGACAAATCTTGACAACTCCTAGGAAATGTCAAAGGAATTTATTTTTGCTGTGTGGATTATTTGAAAATAACATATTTAAATGGGTAGTACCTCAAATTGTAAATAGTAAAAATAATTATACCCTGCTCTTTTACACTATTTCTGAGACTAGGAGCAGGATGCTGGCAAAATTCACTTTTCTGCTTCGTTATATGTATAAAAAGTAAGTGAAGATAATTACTGAAAATAATTAAATTATTTTTATTAAAGTAATATGGGCACATGGAAAATGTACATGATTTAGAAGATGGTGTGTAAAGAACAACAGTCACCATCTATCCCCTCTTCATTCCTGGTCTTACACTTCACCGATAATATCCTTTAATAAATCTTCTTGGTAATTAGATCTATATCCACAGGTAATATGCTTATGTTTCCATTTGTTAATTTATGGCTTTTATATAATATTTATATGACCGTTACAATAAAAACAGGATTAACTCAGGTTTTAATCCCTTCTTTTTTCCTTATGTATACATACATACATACATAAGTATATGTATGTATATGTATATACATACACATTATTTTTGACAATTTAAATAATATATTTACATCTCTATTTTTTGTTCCATTAATTTTAACAGCCTCTCTTAAGTACCCACATTAGTTAGGTGGAGATATTTGTGCTCCTACCTGTTCCTCTAGATTGCCTTTTCTGTTTCACATATCACCATCTTATTATATTTCCAAAGTTAATTTTAACATTCTGTCTAGCAACCATGGCAAATATTCCATATTTTATCTATGAAGATTCTAAAGTAAAAAAACAAAAAAGAACATTTAGATTACCATTACTATGTAAATGCTGTCCAATGCCTTGGTTAATATTTTAAGATTACATTTCTTTTCTTAACGGGTCCAATACAACATCACCTGACCCACACAAAGGAGGATTTTCCAGGAAAAGTTCAACTAGGTTGTCTTCCATCCTATCAATTGCTTAAAATCATGCCAATTTATTTCACTTCATCTTTGGACCGTACTTTCATTTTTCTAGATGTTCCTCAGCATCTTTCTTTTTCTTTGTGTTATTTTCCTTGGCTTCATCATATCATCACTTTATATTCCTCATTGCATTTTCAAGTCTGTCAGACCTTCACTTTCCCCTGCTGAGATTTCCTGTATCTGCCTTTTGCTCTTGACAAATCTAGAGTGGTTGTTCTACGGTGTGAGGCAGACTTTTCTTTGGAAGTATTAGACTTAGTGCCAACACCCTAGTGTCAGGATGAAGAGAACATCCACAGTAAGACCCTCACCTTTTTTGCTTTTAAGAGTAGAGTTGTCTGAATTTAACTTTCATTTTGGGTTTGTATTAGAGTGAAAAATGGACTATTTTCTTCTATATTCTAGGTGGTTATATTAGTTATTTTGCTGTGTAAAAAATTATCCCTAAATTTAGCAGCTTAAAATAGCAAACATTTATTATCTTACATTTTTGTGGGTCAGGAATATGGGTAAACTTTAGTTGGATGCCTTTACCTCAAGGTCTCTGGTGAGGGTGGAGTTGAACTATTGTCCTGTTCTGCAGTCTCAGTTGAAGCTTCAGCTGGCAGAAGGAGAATTTACTTTCAAGTTCAATTTCATGATCATTGGCAGTCCTTGTCCTCTCACATGTGGGTACAAGGCTGTTTCTCAACAGCTGGAAACCCAGTATCCTAGGGGAATTGATAAGAGAGGGAGTGAGTGAGAGAAGGTTGTAAGAACATGTGTATAGGACAAAGTCATAGACTTTGTTTCTTTCTGTATTTCTTCCACAAGTGAGAGATAGAGAGAAACAGAGGGACAAAGAGATAGCACTCTCAGAAGGGTCTTCCTGGGACCAGCAGTTAGTGTAATGGCTATGTTGCTGGACTCCCACGTAGTCGACCGTGGTTAGCGTCTTGGACCCGGTGGCTTGAAACTCATGCTGGGTGCGTGTGCGTGTGTGCCCAAGATCCCAAGAGGAGAATGGAGGAGAAGGGATTGCGGTGTGGCCATCTCCCCTGGGACGCACGCACATGCGCCCGGCGTGAGTTTAAGCCACCGGGTCCAGGATGCGAACTGCGGTCGACTACGTGGGAGTCCAGCGACATAGTCGTTACGCTAACTGCTGGTCCCCTAGCATGATTTTAGTATATATTTTCTACTCATCTTCTTCCAGATGTTCTCCATATTGGCTCTCACAGTGTTTATCCCCAGGTGTCACTCTGCATCATATTCTAAACTCTGCCTTTTTCTGCTTATTTCATTTATTAACTCTCTTTCACCCACTTCTAGTCTTCCATAAGGGTTAGAAATCTCTTGATCAAGAGATTTTTGCTGATTGAACATTTTTTCTTTACCACTAATGGTTTGTAGCTCACTTTTGTTCATTTAGCTTTTACTTTTGTGGAGATTCAAGCGGGACAGATACAAAAGCATTTATCTTAATCCTCAACTTGCAGTGGACATTGAGTTTACTGCAATGCTATGACTCCAGGACTATAGATGATTTAGTACTGACTTTGCTCATGATGCAGAAAAGAATGCCCTTACAGTTCAAGTAATTTCTGTTCATGTTCAAATGGCAGATAAGATGGCTTCTGTATGCATTCTAATTAATCTAGTTTACAACTTTTATCAGATTCTGAAATATGAAGAAGCAACAAATTGCTGAACCATTTCTGAATTCTGAGCTTCCTAGGTCCGCCCCCCCTCCCTAGCTGACTTGCTGATGCAGTTTCTACTTGCTTGAGTATTATGGTATGCACTTACACAATCCTGAAGAAATTTTTAATCTTCCCAATTTGTCGAAGTTTCGCAATAATGATTTGGACTCAAAGAACAATCACAAAAATTTTAAATGACTTTGTGGTTGATAAGGACCAAGCTCTTCTGTGTTATTTTATTATCATTCATTTCTGATGGTTGGAAGTAGATGATGTGGTAAGCCAGCACAATAGTCTTCAATCTTCCTAATATCCTATCTTTAATGAAATCTTAGAAGGAAATGATCTTATATTTCTGACTTCATAACCCTCTATTCAGCAATGAAGAAAACCCAAAATGAAAAGCCACGTATAGTTTCATATTGGTATCCCATTTCAATTTGTTCCAGAGTAAGGAACAGAAATATTAGAGATATTAGAGGAGTATTAGAAGGAGAGGAGAATTTTTTGTTGCTGTTATTAGCATAGTCCAACATTTCAGGTTTTTAATTTTTAAATTTATTTATTTAAATTTCTTCAATGAGAGAGGGAGTTACACACATACACATACACATGCACACACATGCATGCATGCAAACACACACACACCACAGAGAGAGAGAGGCTCTCCCAATAAGGTCGTCATGCCACACTCCTTCTCCTAGCCTCAGCCAGCCAGCATCACAGGAAGACCTTGGGATGTGAACCTGGGACTTTCCCATGTGGTCTCAGCATTACAGTGTTGCATTACTGTTTTGCCTTTGGGCTGACACCAGCTTTTTTTATTCTAACTTCAAAACATTTTTTTGTATTAATCTTGTTGGTAATAGAGCAAAATTACTGCTTGCTGTGCTAAAAGGGAGCTCAAAGACTAACACAATAAAAAGCAAAGCAGAGAAAAATCTTACATTCATACTTAACCATATATGAAATTTCCTGGGCTTGTGTAATTACTATCACTTATTTTTTATTGATCATTTTAAAGTTAATGCTCTTTTCTACTCAAAGAAAGAAATTCTTTTTCTTTAATTAAACTGCAATGATTTTGTGATTCGGCAGTTTGATCTTGGCTCGTATGAGTGTTTGTCTGATCTTGACTAGACTTAGCTAATCTTTTTATTTTTATTTATTAATTTATTTTGCAAGAGAGTGTGTGCTCTACCAGAGAGAGAAAGAGGGGAAATGATAAAGCATCCCCCATGGGGAATGGTCACAGTGCAATCTCTTCTCCATTTTTCCTTTGGGATTTTGGGCACACACATATATATGCCTGATATGTTTTTCAAGCCACTAGGTCTGGGACTCAAACTGTGTAGTCAGCTATTTGGTAGCTATTGTAATTGCCTTATTGGGTGATCTTTCTTGGGTTATTTCTTATGTTGGTAATCAGCAGCCAAGTTGATTAGGGACTGGCTGATCTAAGATGATTCGGTTTGGACAACTTATGTAGGCTTCACATGTGCCTCATCTTCCAGAAGGCCAGTTTTATGGCAACATTACATGAGTGAAGTGGAACTGTGAAAAGCCTGTCAAGAATCTGGCTCAGAACTTGCCTCACATGACTTCTGTAAAAGTGAGAAACCACGTCATAAGGTCAGCTTATCTTCAAGGGGAGGAATTACAAAAATTATGGCCATGTTTGTAATTGATCACTTCTTTAAGAGGGTAAAATCTGCATTACTTTTTCTGCTTCTTCCAGAAATGATAAAATCATATTGTAACATCAACTTTTTTATAGTTTAAAAAGTCAACCCCAGGAACTAGCAGTTAGCGTAATGGCTATGTCGCTGGACTCCCACGTAGTTGACCGCGGTTTGCGTCCCGGACCCGGTGGCTTAAAACTCACGCCAGGCGCGTGTGCGTGCGTGCCCAAGATCCCGAGAGGAGAATGGAGGAGAAGGGATTGCAGCATGACCATCCCCCCGGGGGGTGATTTCTCGCTTTCTGTCTCTATGTCTCTCTCTGTCTGTCTGGCGAGTGCACGCGCCCTATAGCAAAAACCTCTCCAAAAAAAAAGAAAAAAGAAAAAAAAAAGTCAACCCCATAATCTAATAATTATGGGAGCTGGATCTCACATGGCCAAACATACCACTTGAGTCCAGTCCCCAGCATCTTAAAAAATACACCAGACACACAAATGTGTAGGCATGCTCAAAATGGAGAAATGGAGAAAAGATTATAGTGTGACCACTACATTGGAGGGTACTTTCTTCCTCTCCTCCTCTCTCTGCCCCTCTCTGGTGAGCCCATATGTCAATTAAAAAAAAAAAAAGCAAGTAAACAAACAAACAAACAAAAACAAGAAGGGAAAAATCAAATATGTATATAGAGTTGTCAAAATCTGACAATTCTGGATTAACAATTTAACCACTGGCTATTTCATTCTACCCAGTCTTCTCCAAAGACAGTCTCTTAGAAAAAAGTTGAGATGCTTATTCTGTCCTCCGTGCATTCAGTATCAGAACAGCTAATTTTTCAGCTAACAGAAAGTACTGTGTATGTCTTGCAGTCAGCTTTTACTACTTTCCTCTTTAAAGGTATTGGTTATTCTACTTAGATGGTCAAGGATCACATTATTCAAAGATTGTTCTACTACAAGATTCATGAATTTATCTTAAATGCTGGACATAATTTGGAATCATGGAAGAGCTCTACAACATTCCTAATGCTTATTTTAAATATATAAATATATATAA
>NW_006160142.1:1757147-1769401 GCF_000334495.1 Tupaia belangeri chinensis | reverse complement strand
ATAGTGTGTGTGTGTGTGTGTGTGTGTGCGTGCGCATAAGTCTATATATACATACTTGTCCACAGATACGCTCCTCTCATGATTGTCATAGCCACTGATTCTGTGTCTCTGTTACACATAAACCCACATGCTCCTACATTATCCTCAATTTTTCAGCCTAGGCTATTTTTATCTTTGGGGGTTGCCAGAAAAGTCATGGCATATTTTTCTGTTTTTCTCTGCAAAAATGCATCATGACTTTTCCAACAACCAGTAAGTATTTACTTCGCAATTGTCATATTTTTCTTTCATACTAAGTTCTCTCATTCAAGTTATAGGTTAAAGAGATGTCCTTCTTTTGGAAAATTTCTTTTTTTTTTTTTTTTTTTTTTGAGAGGTTTTTGCTATAGGGCGCATGCGCTCGCCAGACAGAGAGAGACATAGAGACAAAAAGCAAGAAATCACCCCCCAGGGGGGATGTTCACGCCATAATCCCTTCTCCTCCATTCTCCTCTCGGGATCTTGGGCACACACGCACACACGCCCGGCGTGAGTTCTAAGCCACGGGGTCCGGGACGCGAACCATGGTCTACTTTGAGCTATGATTAGATGATCTTCTAACTAGTCTTCAGTCTCCAATCAATCTTGAATTCTGCCACTTAGTTTATACTATTACCTATCAAAAGAAGAAATTTCAGGTCAAATTTCTCATCCTCCAGGAGAGCACCCCCCCCCCAAAAAAAAAAGAAAAAGAAAAAAAATACTTAATTGTTCTAATTTATGTGGATAGTGGACAAGAAAGGATTTATTACATATGAATAAATGTACTTTTCCCTTTTTACACATGTCATTAGACTTTCAGCATGTTTAAAAATTATACTCTTCCTAATAATGGCTGGCTAGTTACTGTGAAATAGCAGATCTATCAGTTTTATTCTCCAAAAAGGAGTTTTCAGATTCAAGGGTAGACATTTTCTCCTTTTTAAACCCTGTATTGAATTCTTTTTAGCATGTTCTCTCTATTACAAAGGATGATATATTCACTCTTTTCAGAATTGGGTAGGGGGCAATCTTATCTTTCACCTTATCAGAATGAGTACCTTGTTAAGGAAGGCCAGAGACATTTATTAGGTTATAGTGGAAGGAGGAGATGTGCTCTCCAATACGAATGCCTCACAGGTGAGTGGTGAATTAAGGTCTGAGAACTAGATTTACCTTCCAATACTTTTCACTAAAAGAGTTGAACTTCAGAAAACCCCAAAATAATCCAGACAGAGAGAGTCTTTTGAGACACATTTCTAGCCCTTAACAGTCCTTGGTCATTGTACATCATATATTTGGATGAGACAAATTATGTTGCTTTTACTTGAGCATTGTTATTTTCTAAGTACTCATTTAGATATATACAGAAGCAAACGATTAGCCTTAGACAATAGGAAAATCGGAAAAATGGTATTTGTTCACTCTTTCAACATCATTGATTTATAAGATTTCTAAAAATATTTATTTTGTGAGTGCGTGGCTATCTTTTATATTGAAATAAGTAAGTCAAGGGCTAAGAGAACTAAATTTTATTCATTTACATAGATAAATTCTGAAATATAATTAAGATAGATAATGACTAAATTTTTTTTTAAATTTATGTTTAATAATCAGAGTAACTTAGAGAAATAGTCATTTAAAATATCCTTTTGGATTCCATTTGTAATTCATGTGCTTTATTAAAAAAATGTCATTTTTAAAAAATATATAAAAATTAATAGTGTAATAAAATAACTTGAGCTTAAGTAGAATATTCCTTCCAAGCTTGTGGGTTTCTTTACATAGATTCATAAAATTTTGCTCCTTAGTCATAGAGATAAGTGTTAAGATCTCATCTGCCTAAGAATTCACTTGGATATTAGATTTATAGAACTTTACGTTTGCTTAGTAAAAAGGGTGTACTTTATATCTTAGTTTATATGCTAAATTCTTTTTTTTTTTTTTTTTGAGAGTTTTTTTTTCGCTATTGGGCACGTGCGCTCGCCAGACAGACAGATAAAGACAGAGAGACAGAAAGCAAGAAATCGCCCCCCAGGGGGGATGGCCATGCTGCAATCCCTTCTCCTCCATTCTCCTCTCGAGATCTTGGGCACGCACGCACACATGCCCCGCGTGAGTTTTAAGCCACCGGGTCCGGGACACGAACTGCGGTCGACTACATGGGAGTCCAGCAACATAGCCATTACGCTAACTGCTGGTCCCTATATGCTAAATTCTTTAAAAAACAGTCTGAAGGCTGGCAGGAGGCATGGTGGTTGGGGCATTGGACTCTCACATGGCTGACCATGGTTTGAGTCCTCGACCTGGTGGCTTGCTTTCTCACTTCCCCTCTCACTCTCTCTATATCGCTCTGGTCAAATTAAATAATAATAATAACACAATGAAATTAAATTTAAAAAAGAATCAAAAAACAAGAAAAGAAAATAGTCCCATTGTAGGTGGTATTTTTGAATTAGGAGCTAGGAACCTCATTCTCTGTCTTTCCCTCCACCCTCATGTGCAAAGAACTAACTGTGTGATTAGGCTGATAGAAACATAAAAAGTCACGTAATAATAGCTTCCAACATTAGTGAAGGAATCTGAAATTTAAAACCTCAGAATTCATTTACTTGGTGCTCCAAAAGTAACCACTGAAATAATATTCAGTACATTTTTTAAAAAATATCTGAAGCATGAGCCATAGTAAGGCATTAAAATATAGTTACTGCTAATAACATTTATGCAATTTTTCATTCTCAGCTATATACTGCCAAACCAATATCCAAGTCACACTTTACAGCATATTTTATGTTATATATTATTTGTAAATGTGTCCTGCCAAAGCAAAAAATTGTATTGGACAAAGCTACACAGACGAGCAAGATCTTACCCAAGACTATTGCAATGGGAGAAAAAGAACTCAATTGGGCTGAAACAAAGAACTAGAGAGTTTTTTACTGTATTTATTAATTTTTTTAATTTTATTTATTTCTTCCATGAGGAAGAGAAGTAGAGAGTGTGTGCACCCTAAATAGTATCCCAACACCATAATGCACCCCCATCCCTCAGCCAAGTATATTCAAGATCACCATATTTGAACCAGGAACCATCCCATGTGGGTTTGTCTAAGCAGAGCATCACATTCTATTGCAGTACTACCATGTGGTCCCAAGGGCTGAAGTAGGAGAAATCATAGATCACCTGTGTTTGCTGATTGGACTTGCCTGAAGGGAAAGTAAACTTTCTCATATCTTCGACTGGAAGTGCTTTTATAGCTAGTGGGTATTCACTTAAAATAGGCTCCTGTCTTCCCACAGAGACTGGACATTGTCTTTCCTGATTACTGTGTTTCAAAGGGATAGCTCTCAGGTTCCTAAGAAAGACATTCCCAAAGTGACAAAACTGGCAAGAGGCTTCTAAGGGGATTTATATACATTTCAAAGGGGACAAAGAATTTATAATTACAGTTTTTCTAAAGTAAATGCTAGAAGATATGGGAGATCAGGAGCCTAGAGTCAGGAAGCAACCTGTATAAAGTATTTCCAAGCTTAGAGGAGTATTAAATCTGTATTTCATTTTTAATTTTTTTTTTTCTATCAGAGGGACCCTCTTTCTCCTACTCACTACCACTCACTTGACATATATTGGGTCGTCAGAAAAGTCATGATGTATTTTTCTGTTATTTTCTATGCAGAAATTGTCATGCCATTTCTGATGACCCAATCCAATAGTTATCTAGACTTGATAAATACTATCATAGTTTGCATGTACATCTTTTGAACATGTGGCGTGATGCTGAGTGTTTTATGTTTTTCTCATTTAAACTTCTTAATAACGTGTAGAGGTTCTTATAAAGTTTATTCAGAAGAACAGCTTGTGGCTTATTCAGGGTAAAGCTAAGAATTTCCCTCAAGTCACATAGTTAATAACAGGCAAGACTTGTATTTGAACCTAAGTCTACTAATATCCCAGTGTGTCTTAGTCTGCTCAGGCTGCTATAATGAAATACCATAGACTAGGTAGCTTAAAACAATGGAAATTCATTCTCATAGTACTGGAGGCTGGGAAGTGCAAGACAAAGGGGCCAGCAAATGAGTTTCATTCTGAAACCTCTTCTCTTGACTTGAAGGCAGCTGCCATCTTGCAGTATGGTCATATGACCTTTCCTTGGAGCCAACATGAATGTGAGAGAGAAAGACAAAGAGACACAGAGAGAACTCTCTGTTCTTGTCCTTTTTTTTTAAGGTCATCAGTCTTATTGGGTTAAGGCTCCATCTTTCTGACCACATGTAACCTTAATTACCTCCTAAAGATGCTATTCCCAAATAAAGTAGCATTGGGAGTTAGGATTTTGACGTAGGAATATCAGAGAGACACAATAGCTGCCTTACTCTCTTAATCTATTTGGCCTACTATAACAAAATATTGGGTCATTGAAAAAGTCATGATGTATTTTTCTATGCAAAACTGCAGCATGATTTTTCTGACGACCCTATACTATGAATTAAGTGGCTTATAGACAACATAAATTTATTTGTCACGATTTTAGAGGTTAGAAAGTCTAAAATAAAAGCACTGGCAAATCTGGTATCTGCTGAGGGCCCATGTCCTTATTCATACAGATTTTTTCCCCTGTGTTGTTATACTGTGGAAGGGGAAAATCTCTGTTCTGTTCAGTCTTTCATAAGGGCAATAATCCTATTCATTAGGGTTCTACCCACATGGCCCAATCACCTAAAGTGGGAGAAGAACCATTCAGACCATTGCATTTACTAACTGCATTGCAAGCCACACAAGGATAAGTTTCATATCTTGGTTATATTTGAATGCAGCACATGGCCTTGGTCATAAGGGTTATGGGTTCATTGTTCAGCTAATCATACTTGATAAGTCCAAGAGTATTTCATTAACCTCACCTTGTCTCATATTATCATTGTCAAAAAAGGACCAATGAAATGTTGAGGATATTCTAGCAATTTTTAGACTTGTGAAATGATGAAGAAAGGATGAGTCAGATGTAGCTTACATCAGATCCTTTAGTTTGATGGCTCAATTTTCACATGCTCTCTACTTGCTAAGCACTGCCTTGGCCTAGGCAGTGAGCAGAAAAGAAACTCCAAGTGGTGCTGTGTGGGGTCATCCATTTGGATGTTCAGACCTGCTGGAGCAGTGTCCACAGGTTTAACACTGAGACTGACAACTTATGTAACATTCGGTAGGACACACTATGCTGCTGGTTTTTATGGGAACTAGACTCTGTGCCTATTCACAAGTCTGTTGAAAGTCATTCTTATGTTTGGCACTTGAGTATAAAAAAAAAAAAAGACATTCTTATTTTACAGTCTGGATCTGTTGTTTCAAAATGCTTTGATATCTTCTTGTTATGTGGCTGGGAAGACTGAATAAAAACCAGTCTGAAGAGAGGAGGTATGGACATAATTCTCTGTAATTATAGAATTGTGAAAGCTCTATCAGTATCTCTACAAAGGAGTTTGGGGTGCAACATTCCCAGGATTTATTCTGAACAACTCCCTCTGAACAATTGGTAAATATTTTATACGATTACAGGTAAGGGCAAAAGTAAGAGGACTGAGATATAGAGAGGCAAAGGAACCTGTCGGTCTGCCAACAGTTTTGTTGTTGTTGTTTTTGTCCTCAGCCCCCTCACCTTGGCATTCACTCTGTGGGCTCAGTGATTGGCATTATCAAGACACTGCAAAACACGAGGGCAAAATCACAAAGATGATAAAGACAGAATCACAGACCATAGAAAACAATACAACATAATCAGAAGGAGAATTTACTTACCACGAAAGCAAGGGCTTTAATGGATGAGTAGTATTCTGATACATGGGCATACAGTAAGATATCCTGGGATCTAAGTATAGCTTGAAAAGCAGTGTTAAGATTGAAAATTTCCCTTCTTAGGACACAGAGACTAGAATATGTAAGGTCCGATGGAAAAGGGGTGGGGACTTCGGATTTATTCTTAAGGAAGGGAGAGTCACTGAAGAGAGAGTAAGCTGAAGAATGCTGTGATCTGATTTATAATGTAGGAAGATTGCTTTGAATCTGTGTGGAAAATAAATTAAATGAGCCAAAAATGGAAGAGGAGATGTCAAAGCAATAGGGGGCACATAAAGATCATGAAATCAGCTGATTTCTACAAGGTCTTCTCAAGTTGTCTTGTTTTCCATGCCCCATCAATCATGTGGGTGATATATTTGTTGGGCCACAATCTAAAAAGAAAGTTAAAATGTTCACTTCCCTGGGTTAAAATAATAACGCATTTAATGAGTCACAAGGAGAAGGAATGTGTCCCTTGTCAAACATCAGCTATCACATTTTGGTTTTTAAATTCTGAGTTGTGATTTTAATGGTTTTCAGGAAAACTGTGTTCTTTGTATAATTCACCCATGGTTCAGAACGTATGTAAGGTGTCCAAAGCCCTTTGAAAGAAAGAAGCATGGTTTATGTTTTGTAATTGATGAAGTATTCCTCCTAAATAAATCTCACATTGCCAGATCTGATGACATGAATAATAAAACATAGCTATGTGAAGGAAATGGCCATTTTGAGCAATATGCAGGGAAGAGATATGTACTTGGTGTTGAAAATAGAGCACATTTTCTTGATCAGTTAGACTCCCCAAACCACTGTAGTAAACCTCCTGATATTGAAACTGGAGAATAATTTAGGGCCCAGTTTATTAAAATCTCTGTTTCAAACACAAGAAATTCTAGTGTTTCAGATAGCATGTACCTTATAACTTTAATAGATGTTGAAGTCCAAATCTAGTGGAATTTTTCTATTCTTGTAGGCAGAAAGTGGACTATAGTGGGGAAGAAGTGAGTTTATTGAACTCATAAATGATAATCAGTAATTCTTCCTTCTTGGTTGATATTTTTAAGGAAGTATTTTATGTATTCAATATGTCTACAAGTCATATGCCAGGACAATAAAAATAAAGGCATTGCTATTTACCACTAAATTGATGAGAAAAAGCCAGTGGCAGCTTATAAGAAGGCATTACAAAGTGTCCCCAGTTGGGGCTGACCTGAAGTAGGGCCACATAGGCTAAAGGGATGCCTCATGTTTGCAGAATTAGTCAGAAACTGAGAATTCACATCATGGTGGGTGCAGAACAGACCTGAGTTCTTTTCCTGGTTTCTGCACTTACTAGCTGGTGACCTCTACCTAACTGCTTTACCTGCTTCAGCACCCATACAAAGGGAAACCATAAGCTAGTTTGCAGGTGATTGTAGAAAGTATAACAGTTAACACATGCAATAATCCTGATGTGTATAAATGCTTAAGTGGCTAATATTGTTTTGAGTAAAATCTTTAAAAATGTGGACACCTCAAAGCATTTTCAAATGTTCTTTCTGACCTCATTTTATTTTTCTTTCACACACTCTGGTTTTCACTTATTCTTCCTACCCTACCTCATTTTCTTTAACCATTTTCCTGAAGATCATGGCTTCCATTACCTATAGCGGCCTTGTTCCATATGAATATAACATCTAATTCTCCACACTAACGAAGTATAAACTCCATTCCATTTCACTATCTCTGACTCCTCATCCCCACTCCCATGTCTCTGTGTAGGCACTCTTTTTTTTTTAAATAAGAATTATTTTATTTAACTTTATTTTTTTTTATTTTAATTTGACCAGAGATGGAGAGAGAGAGAGACAGAGAGAGAGAAAGTGAGACGGCAACCTGCAATATCCAGGACCTGGACCATGACCATGGTCAGCCATGTGGGAGTCCAATGCCCTAAACCACCACACCACCTGCCAGCCCCACAGAACACTCTTCTTAACTTAAAATCTCATTTCTTTATCCTCACTCATATTTGCTATGCTCCCGAATCTTGTTTACAAATCATCCATCGGGACTGGTTATGAGACCAGGGCAGGATGCAGCTAATATGTGTCTATTGTAGAACTAATTAAACTCAATGAATATCCTAGGTGTGGTGGGCCATCTTTAAAAGAATGTTTATTTGCTTCTCCCCTACTCTTTTACCTTCTGCTCTCCAAGTTGTAAACTTATTCAGGACTTTACCTGCATCTTCTCAGCTATTGTTTAACTCTTCTTAGTATATATATCACAGTGTTTACAAATATATAGGCTGAAGGAATATTATGAAAAAAATCACACCTTCTTAAAACTACAGGAGAGCTCATTCTTCAGCTAGTTCAAAACCAACACTTTGTATCTGAATACCTAAAAAATTAAACAACTTGCCCTGATAATAAAGCTATATGTAGAAATGAGACCAGAACCAGGTATTCTGCATTCAGAGTTTAAATCTTGAGCCTTAAGTATAACTGACAAAAAGCCTAATCTTCCCCCCTTAAAGGACACTATTAGCATTAGCCTATAGAATGTCACAGGTTATTATGATTTTCCTCATTAATACATAGGTGTTAAGAAATGTATTTAGGGAAAATAGGGAATAAGACCAGGAAAAGTTTTTTATTTGAATTTACCCTTAAACTGCTTCTAGATGTCAGAAAAACGGGACAAAAACCTATCTAGGATCAGCCCCATGGTCCTGTAGTTAAGAGAGCAGGATCCCACATGGTTCAAATCCCAGATTCATAGTTGCTTAACATATCATATGCTTGTGTGTGCATGCCCAAAATCCTGACAGGGCTGAAACACAGAAGAGAAGTGATTTCAGCATGTCCATGGCAAGTTGAGGATGCTCTCTCCCTCTCCCTCCCCTTTTCTCTGTGTCTCTCTCTCTCATGCTAGTGAGCACATGGACCCACTGGCAAACTGAAGAAAACTAAAATCAAAAGCAAAAAATCTATCTATGTGTTAAGAGATTTCATAGGTGAGTAGTCAAGGCCTAAAGTCTTGTTAGATTGAGATCACAATCTCAGTTTTGAATCTGATCTGCTGTGGAATATAAGGCACATGATTTCTTTTTCTTTCTTTTTTTTTTTTTGAGAGAGAATTTTGCTATAGGGCACGTGCACTCACTAGACAGAGAGAGACAGAGAGACAGAAAGCGAGAAATCACCCCCCGGGTGGATGACCATGCCGCAATCCCTTCTCCTCCATTCTTCTCTCGGCATCTTGGGCACGCACGCACACGTGACCTGCATGAGTTTTAAGCCACTGGGTCCGGGATGTGAACCGCGGTTGACTACGTGGGAGTCCAGAGACAAAGCCATTATGCTAACTGCTGGTCCCAAGGCACATGATTTAAACTTCTCTAGCATAGCTATGTATATATATCAAGTTAGCCTCAACACCTACTATAAACCACTGTCCTCAGTGAATCCTTGTTTCTTCCCTGGGTATCACTGAGGAGGGGGGACAAATGCCATCTCTTGAAAGACAACAGAATTATGAAAGCTACTTATTTCAGAACACACTGGTAATATATGTAGAGAGCTAGCTTCATCTGTAAAGTAAGCAAAGTAGCACCTAATTCCTGGGGTATTATAAATATTATATGAAATAACTAAGATGAAGTATATAGCAAAACTGTTAGATATTATTAATATTATCTTTAATCTTTCTAGATGGCATATATGAACTGGTTTATGAGGTTAAAAATTACATATGAGAATGTGACTTTACTTTTATAAAAATGATATATAAGGCTCATTGTGTTGTATGCAATATAGTCAGTTTGACCCATCCCACCGTGATTTTATACTTAAAATTTAAATTTCTGTGGATATGATTCAAGGAGACCAGCCACATAAACATACTCAGACCTGTAGTGAGTCGTGATCTCAATTATCCCACTGAATTGCATTTTAAAATTAATCCATTAGCTTTGCTTTTGCCTTGAATGGGATGCTGGTTAGATATCCATGAAACCTCGTATTAACCTTTTATTCAAAATGAGTAAAAATCAGGGTCAGATTTTCACTGAAAACCTGTCATTGGTCACTAGGATGAAAATATTTAAAAGCAAATGTGGTAGGATTTTACAGGAAAAAAAAAAAAAAAGAGTGGAACCAGTCCCTTTTTTTGGGGGGAAGCGTTTTTCGGAGATTTAATGCCAGGGCAACTGTAATCTCATTAATGTTTCTTTATAACTTAATAGCATATGTTTTCAAATAGCATTGAAAAAGATAAGTGATAGAGTCTAAAAGTCTTACGTAATTACTCTGATCAGAATCTCATTTACTGAAGAAGAAAGCAGCACCCAGAATTACTAAAGCAGGTAAAGTAGTGTGCCTTATTTTATGAAAAGGACAAGAGAAACATTTGGCAGTGATTTACACTCCTTCTCAGGGGTTCCGGTATATGAAGGCGACTGCATATGTACATATATCAAGGGGGCCTTAGCACCTGCTACAAATCACTGTCTTCAGCATACTCTTGTTTCTTCCCCGGATATCAGTGAGGAAGGGAGGAAGGAGGCATAGTCCCCAGGAAGACAATAGAATGATGTAATACTACTTGATTTCAGCAACAATTGGGAATATACATAGACACCAAATCTCAGCCTTAATTAAGGATGGAATTAGGTTTTTTTGTCGACACCAAATCTCAGCATTAGCTAAGGATGGAATTGGGTTTTCTGGGAGCCTTATTTCTATCTGCTATATAAGAGAGCTTGACAACCAATAAATTTATAGGTCACTGAAAAATATCTTATCTTTTCATTCCTTGATATTTCAGCAACCTCTCATCACAGGATTTTAGAGAAATAGTGAAATGAAAATGTAGGACACAACCTAAACATAAAATACCTTTTTGGTAAAAAATAAATGTTTTAAATTATTTGCTACTACATTGATTATGTTCTGACGTTTCAGGGAAGAAATAATACATTCTCTTTTCTCATTTGTAATATTTTGGCAGTGATTCTATTAGCTTTCAGATTTGTATCCTAATTCCAGAATTTGTAGATATCCTTTAATTTTTATTTCTTTCTCAAGAACTTTGAATGTGTGCTAAGTGTAATCTGCTTTCTAAATGATTTATTTTATTTATATTATTTTGGAGAGGAAAAGATTCCTGTGTTAGAGAGTTAATTGATTAGAATATCTAGTTTCATAATATATATTAAATCAGGAAATGTGAGAATTAATATACCTTTTAAATAGAAGGCACTAACATGTCATTATTTTATTCTAAGGGTGATTATCCAGGATTGGAATTATAAGAAAAAAAAATGCCATTAAAAAAAATAGCCTGCTGATATTTTTGTCACCTTTGCATTCCAATTATCTTTCAGATAGGATCATAAAGAAAATAGAACATTCCCGAAGAGGTGATTTAGCAAAATATGTGTTAAGGATGACAGTATACTACATTTTAAATGATCTTGCAAAATATTTTGATTATCAAACATGTTTTAGGAATTCCAAAATCAAGGAAGACAGCTCTGAAGAATTCTTTTAGTGTTAACTAATGTCCTTGTCTTCTTTAACTCTGGCAGCCTAGTAAAATAAAGTCTTACCTTTGAGTTTCTAAGAATTAGTTTCTTGAAAAAAATACCCCATGAATTTCTTTTTGTAAGAATTATTTTATTTTAACTTTATTTATTTTTTTTAATTTTTATTTGACCAGAGAGGGACAGAGTGAAAGAGAGAGAGAGAGAGAGATTGAGAGAAAGTGAGAAAGCAAGCTGCTACTTCCAAGACTCTAACCTCGGTCGGCCATATGGGAGTCCAGCACCCTTCACCACTGCACAACCTGCCTCCCCCCCATTAATATTTCTAAATTGGAAGACTTTATAGTAACTATATGATATATTCCATAGGAGATATCCTAAGGTAAAAATTCTCTCCTTGAGAAGTGCCAATATAATTACTGCCTGCCTTTGCTTACATTTGATTTTTTGACTTTCATCTGTACATGCTTTCCAACCAAAATACCTGTTCATCCTGCTGTACTAGCTACATTCAACAGAGTGAACCTTCTTAGATGTTCTTCATAGACATCTTAGAGAAGTGGACCTTCCTTAAAACCTGGGTTCTTAAACTACAAAAAAGTCCCTATACTAAAAACTCCTGCAGGTATCTCATTTAGCACTCTTTGTACAATGTTAAGACTTCAGTAGATGACAGTGTACTTTCTTAAAGTACTTGTTAGAATACAACCCTTTGCAAAAGTTTGATGGAGCTACCAGGCAATAATTAACATCAGTATCTAATAAGAAAAGGCTTAAATTCTATGCTGTGCACTATAGCCTCCCTTACCTAATGATTAAATTAAAAATTTAATTATATATATTTTTTTTAATTGCTAACTTACTGGATTTATTGGAT
>NW_006160142.1:1756767-1757116 GCF_000334495.1 Tupaia belangeri chinensis | reverse complement strand
GGAAAGTCATGATGCATTTTTGCATAGAAAAATATGTCATGATTTTTCCGGTGACCTAATAGTATAAGAATAAACCCCTTTCCTAAGATCAGTTTGAATGTGTTTTTATTTTTATTTTCCAAAAAGAGTGAGAAGAATTTTTTAAAAATATTTCTTCAAGGGACCAGCAGTTAGCATAATGGCTATGTCACAGAACTCCCATGCAGCCGACCGCTGTTTGAGTCCTGGACCTGGTGGCTTAAACTCACATTGGGCACGTATGCGTGCGTGACCAAGATCCGGAGAGGAGAATGGAGGAGAAGGGATTGCAGTGTGGCCATCCCCCTGGGGGGGTGATTTCTCGCTTTCT
>NW_006160142.1:1739067-1756687 GCF_000334495.1 Tupaia belangeri chinensis | reverse complement strand
CCCCTCCAAAAAAAAAAAAAAAAAAAAAATTTCTTCAAGAGTGGAATGAAGAAAGAATATGGCAGGAAGAATTTTGGTACAGATTTAAAGAGATATTTCTAGTATTATTAAACGTGTGCTTTATGTATGTGCACATAAATATAAAATAAATAGGTCCTAAAAAAAAGAATGTTACTTATTTTTCTTTTAAAACTGGAAACCTATGAAGGCATTAAATACTCTTCTGCCATCCATTACCAGTTCTTCTGAATCTGACAAAAGTGTAAAATCATCAGATCTACTGCTTAGAATTGAACTAGGACATTTAAATTTTTTAAATGTATATGGAATTATCAAGTAAATAATATGGTTGCATTTGGACTTCCACCACTGGTTAGTATTTAAATTATATAGAATATTAACCTACAATAACATACTCTGAAAATAAACCTTGCTGAAAAATTGTCCCAGTTGGTGTTATGTTAATAAATAAATAATTATGCTTAGAAACATGTGTTTTCAGATCAAGAATATGTCATAAGTACAATTCTAATATATAGATAAGAATTTTAAGATAAAGAATGAAACTGCAGTAATTGTTTTAGCATTATGGTATTAAAGCAGTTTAATTAGACTGAATTAACAATGAATAGTAAAACCATTTAAGAAAATAAAAGCATGTATTTAAAAATGCCTCCTATAAGGCATGATGCACCATTGTTCTTTGATTATAAAAGATGTTAGCACATCGTTCTTCTGCTGTTCATAAATCAAAGTGGTAAATTATTTAGTGCCACAGCTACTTGAGTTTCGAGAGTGAAATGAGGAGCGCTTATTCTACACTGTATGAAATGAATATACACGAAATATACTTAGAATAATAAACTTGACCTTCAATAAATGTATCACATGCTCAAGCAAGTCATAGTTCTTAAGTAATAAGGATTCAAGGGAAAGTACAGGAGAAGCACAGCATAGGTGTATCTGTGACCTCACACAGGTTTCAAACTTGTTTCGTAACTACACCAAAATCAAAATAAGTAAGCTAGTAAGAACTCAACTGAGGGAATGACTAGAAGGCAAGTAGGGTGAATAAAGTAAATTTCCCTGTTGTGCAGATGGATAGGATGAATAATCGAACCCTATACACTAGGGATGATGAAAGCACAGATGAGGTAATGTTTTGGAAGGATCTGCAAAACAGAGGGAGTGATTAGGAAATGTGAAGTTCAGTTTGCTTTGCTTTATGACCTTGTACGTATTCCCTCATCTATACTTACCTACTAAATATTTTCCAGTAATATATTCCCTATATTCTCACCCCTGTCAACTCTTCTTTTCCTGATTTTATTTTCCTTCACTCCAGTGAGACTCAGACAGGATGCTGAAATCAATACAAAATATGTTCCTGTGCCCGTTCCTCTTGTTATTTTGCGTTATTAACCCATTCCGTCCATTGCACATGCACGGGAAAGTAAAAATCGGTGGAACCGTCAGCGTAGTCTGTTGCCGAGGCTGTGGTAGAAGATGGTATACAAGGGTTGCTCAGGAAAGAAATTGTTCCTCCAAAGTGATTGCAACTAATAGCATCCTTGATCTATAAAAACGTTATACTTTTCAGAGCAAATCAGCAGCCACTGGATTTTAGGACAAATACCCTTATAGCTATAGAAAACCTCACATGTATTTTATCTTCTTTTTCCCAAAAGAGGAGAACCCAGAAGAAACAAAAAAAAAAAAAAGAGGAAGAAACAGTAGATAGTAATGCATACGATTACCGTATGGCAAGTGATTAAATGCTGAAGTCATAGCATTTTATCATGAAGTCATGGTTGGAATAGGTCCATACCACCTCCACATTTATTCTCATGACCCTTTTTACTGACTATTCCGTTTGTCCCCCATATACCAAAGATCCCAGCTTGCTCTTTGGATAGGAGAAGAATAAGCTTTGGTAATTTGAGAGGTAATTTGACAGGCATTGCAATCTTCTGTTTCCCTGAATACATAGCTCATTAATGTCAAGACAAAGAAAAATAAATCAGCCCTATAAATGATCATCTGGAAAAAGTTCAGCCTCATATGCTAGAGGCACTTTATGGGAATGGTATTGTGACCAGTATGTTAATGAGGAAATGTTGTTTTATTGTTTCAGATTCTCCCAGAATGAAAATGTTCAGAGAAGTGTATTAACTTTTCAATTCACAAGGGTGCCATTTGATGCATTCCTACTGCAGAGAAAGCATCACAATTACAATGTTAAAAGTCTGTGAAACTCTGGAAAGTCAGGCATGATATCTATCACATTTAAATGGACATCTTCCTTTTTAACAATACCATAGCATCCTGACTCAGAATCTCGGGGTCTCACTAATTGAAGAGTGTTCTGGAAAGAGTTCCTGAGAATTAATGTGACCTGTTCCTAAATGGAAACTGAGTAGCCTGAAGAGCAAACCCCCAACTCTTAGAAAGTCTTTGATGCTGTAAAAGGATTTTACCCACAAAAAATTTGAATCTATCATTTATTACTTATTGTTTACTTTATATTTCAATACAATACATACTTAACTATCTTAAAGGTTTTTATGAATTGATGGTGATTCATCACAAGTTATGAGGGTGTGAGTAACGTAGAGAGAAAAAAAATCCTGTGCCTTTGCTTCCTTCACCAAGGGAGACAGCTCTACCAAAACTTTACTTCTTCTTAAGTAAACCAGAATTCATTGCGCGATTCTTGAGGAGACTCTGGGCGATGGTTTGCTCCCTCACGATTACACTTTAATTGGAAAGCAAAATTGCCATTGTTGGGATGTGCAAAAAGATACTTCTTCCAAACACAGGATTCATTTCAATTTTTTTTAGGTTTTTATTTTGTTGTAGCTTTTATTATTTAACATTGATTTTCCCTAGTAGTGTTATAGTGCTGTTTTTGTGAAGGCAAGAAGGCAGTTTATGGTTAATTTTGCTCTTTCATTTCAAAAATATTTTGACAATGCTTCACTTGGGGGCTGTTTTCTACACATTTGAAAGAATCGTCTGTTGCAGCAGAGGACATAGAGTTGACACGTTATAAGGCATAAATAATAATAATGCTTCTCATTCATATCACATCTATCATCCAGAGGGGCCCAAAGTGCTTACCAGATGTCAGGGAAGGATTATTATACTGCAGGTCTAAAAATTTACTGATTATACTGCTTAAAGTGCCGATCATATGTCAGTTTCCAGAATCATGCCCAGGACTGTGAGCTGAGACACAGCCTTTCTCTCCCAAACTGGAGACATAAGAACGAATGCAGGGAGTCTGGGTGGCGGAAGGTTGGATGGATTGTATCTGGCTCATCAGGTCCAGGCTGTCTCTGGGTGAGCATTATTGCCCTGCCAGTTGTCCAGCCTTGAAGGAAGGGAGAAAAGTGCCAGCCTCTCACTTCCCTGTAGAGTGGCCTGGGATAATCGGACTTTGTTTTCATATCTGTGGATAAATATCCTTGATTTATTCCATGTCTAATATGTATATAGTCCCAATTCTCACCACCACCACCACCACCTCACTCCACTCCTAACATCGGCAAAGAAATTGTAAGCCAGTCACCTTGTTTGACTTCTTTCTGTCACTTCAAGCTCAGTGGACTGGAACTCAAAAAGAAAGACCCCTAAGGTGGTAGGAGAAGGCATCTTGCCTTTTGTGAGCAATGTTGAAGCCTTGTAGCATTACTTGAGACTCATAGTTTTCCTCTTATTCCCTATTATTGGTGTTGGACCTTCTGAGTTTTACCTACATGATCACCTTGGATCTTTGAATTGCATCATTCTTCACTCCCCCATTAGTCCATAGGTCTTCCTAAAATAAAAATATCCTCACTTTTGGTCCATGCTCAGTAAAACCTCAGAAAAAGAGAACTACATTTCAATGCACAATTACAGTTGCACTTGAAGACTATTTATCCATTTAATTAATGTGTATTTTTTAAAGAATTATTTTATTGAAATTTATTTATTTATGTATTTTAATTTGACCAGAGAGGGACAGAGTGAGAGAGAGAGAGGGAAAAGGAAAATGAGAAAGCAAGCCCTAGGTCTGGGATTCAAACCACAATCGGCTATGTGGTAGTGGTGCCCTTAACCACCGTGCCACCTGGCAGCCTCTCATGTGTATTTATTAAGCAGTAGATAATATTAGAAATATCTTGGAGATGTTCGACTAAGCTTCACAAAATTCTACAAAAGAGGTAGTTTTATACCATTTTAAAGATAAAAATGCAGAGTATCAAGTCTGAGTTTTTTTTTTTTTTTTTTGAGAGTTTTTTGCTATAGGGTGTGTGCACTCGCCAGACAGACAGAGAGAGAAACAGAGAGACAGAAAGCGAGAAATCACCCCCCAGGGGGGATGGCCACACCACAATCCCTTCTCCTCCGTTCTCCTCTCAGGATCTTGGGCACGCACGCACACACACCCAGCATGAGTTTTAAGCCACCCGGTCCAGGATGCGAACCATGGACGACTACGTGGGAGTCCAACAGCATAGCCATTATGCTAACTGCTGGTCCCAAGTCTGAGGTTTTATTGGTAGAACTTTCTGGAATCAAAAGCATGTTATGGGCTGTCAGTGCTCTTTCGGCCATATTAATCTATGATTCTCATTTTGTCTCTCACCTGCTAACTGTTCCATGGTATCTAATGGTGTGAAATAGTAAACAAATTCTGAAAATCCTTATTTTTCCTTCATTCATCACAAATGAATGGAGCCTTATCATTTAATAGGACATTACAAATATACAGGTAGAGTATGGGGGCTATATGCACAGTGACAGACTCCCACCTCCCTAGTCCAGGGCATTTTTACTTTAGCAACAATTGCTGTTTACTTTTCCAACCAAAGGGAGCCTGTGGCCATTTATGATTACTTTTTCTTATTCCCACTTTTTCTTTACTCCAGCCATAGTTTCCTGCCTAGTCTGAAATGAGCTCAGAGAAGTTCTCACTATGTGATTGCAAAACTTCCACCTTAAAGGGCAGATCTTTTTCCCTCAAAGCATTCTTTTTCCTGCATTCCATCTATCATTAAAAGAAAATGGAGCAGGTCTGATCGAAAAGTATGCAGACAGTGTCCCTGTGTGCTAGTACAGTTAGGCATATTATACAATACCTAGAAGGTACAAGATATGCTCTAGAAATTGCATTTTTTTATAGTTGTGGAAAAGCAAGATCTTTTTATTCCCCTTAAGCAGACAAAGTCGGAGAGAAATGAAGAGAAAAGCATTAAAAAATCATAATGACCACTCTAATGTTGATTTAAGGTCAGATACAACAAAATCTCTTTTAACATTATCTAAAACATATCACTGAAATAGCATTAGATGAGAAGGTCAAATTCTGAATAAACTGCAAAACAGAGCCAGGAGTCTTGGCTACACCAACTGTGATAGCATTACCTGAAATAAATAAGTCTGGACACTTAAAATTTTTGACTCAAATGAGTCTTAGTACAGTAGGTTATTTATTTTATTTTATTTTTAATTTACTAGAGGGCATGTGATGTCACTAGAGAGAGAGAAAGGAAGAAAGCACCCCCTTTGGTGAATGGTCAAGATCCAATCCCTTTTCCATCTGTCCCTCGTGCTGGGATTTTGGGCATGCATGGACAGGCACTCAGCCTGTTTCTCAAGCCACCAGGTCTGGGATTCAAACTGCCAAGTCAGTCATCTGGAATCCAGCTGCCTTAATCAGCAGGCTATAGAGCTGACCCAACTTTTAATGGGACTTTATGCTATATTCTTGCCTGGAAAAATATTGAAAAGCAGCAATTATTGTTAAAGAATCCAGGCCCTAGAATCACATCGTTGGAGTTCACCAGCACACTTTATTACATCCTTATTAATCCTGTGAAATTGGAAAAATTAAACAATGGAACAAGAATTAATCATTTGTGTGTGTGTGTGTGTGTGTGTGTGTGTGTGTGTGTGTATTTCATGAGAGTAGGAGACAGAGAGAAAGAGACAAACACCCTCAGTAGGATCTCATGCCATGCTCTACCTCCATTCTTCCTAGCCAGCCACACAAGTCTAGCAGTACAGTTCAGGTGGGGAATTGAACCTGTCATCTCCGTATGGGTCCAACTTTGTTTGAGTAGCACATTACTGAGATACCACCAAGCAAACCCAGAGTTAATATAATTTAACTCATAGCTTGCTGTTAGGGAAATATTGCCTTCGGGGGACATTTGGCTATGTCTGGCACTGTGAGTTTGTGGGTGTTGTTATTGACACCTAATGCGGAGAAGCTAGGATGCTGCTAAGCATCTACAGTGCGTAGGATAGCCCTCTACAACAGAGACTTTTCCAACTCTGATGTCAATTGTGCCAAGGTTGAGAAATCCTGAATGATGTGAAATGACATACTCCAGAGTACTTAGAGAAGTATATAATATATAATGAATAGTTAGCAAATGTTAACCATTTTCAGTATTCATTATAAGGTTTAGCTGCCTTGGTAACTAATCTTCCTCAAGTAGCATTCTTGAGTGATAACTGTTGATAGAGGAATATACCTACTTATAAAATCTGAGTGCCTCCACCAATGCTTCAATACTATCCACTATCTCTTGCAATTCCTCTCTCTCCATTTTCAATTCTTATTTTGAATTTTCTTTTCCAAACCCAGACTCTTTAGACTAGATGCATACTCTTGCTATATCTAGTATTATCATTTTAATATTTAACTTCTGTCATATTTGGATCACCCTCTTACTTGCTTACCCATGTTGCTTTTCTTCTTTAAATTTGTACTCAAAACTTATTTCTACATAACTCTTTCTAATTCACCTACCTGGTTGTTACATTCTACCATTCCATCACTATTTCACTCCGTCATTGTCAGGCATTCACTGAAACTAGTATGCCAGTGATATAATTTCTCCTTCACTTAAGTTGACTTTATCTCAGAATTAAGGAATATCTTTCATTTATTCTGTATCTGCATTTAGAAAGCTACTCAAATTGGTGCTCAAGTAGTTGAATGTTTCTTTTTTTTTTGTTTCTGTTTGGTACCAGAAGAAACCTTAGGCACTATTCAGCATTGTGGCTCCAAACCTGGGTTCTATAAATTATAAGAAATGGAAATAATGCTTTTTTACATACACTTGGGTAATTTTAATATTCCTAATAGATATAAATTCTTCCTTTTTCTACACAAGACCCTTAATAAATACATATACTGTTTAAAAGACCACAAAATCATGTCATTTCTTTACTTCTTTTTTGAATTACATCAGTTTAGCATGTGGTGCCAAGGTATAAAAATAAGCCCATTGAAACAGAATTTCTTAACTCTGGGTATCAGAAAAATAATTCAGCGGGTCAAACAAGATTTATCATAAAGCTGTTCTTTAACTTGTAATCTTATGAAGCCAAAAAAAAAAGAAAAAAAGAAAAAACTTGTACAGAATGCTGAGTCCACACAGTGGAATGTTAAATTGAGGTTATTCTGCATAGCTGTATTTAAAAAGAAAAGGAAAAAAAAAAAACTTTTCTGCAGTGTTTACCAGGTTCCTCCTTCTAAAAGATACGATACTTAAAGTAGCTAAATAATGACATAAAAGAAAATAAATTTGAAGCCAATACTTGATTAGACATAAAGTGATTAAGTCATGATGTTGAGTCACTATTATTAGAAATACATCTAATAGCTCTGTGGAGGAGGTCATGGCAATAAGCAAATGCAGGTATGATATAATTTCTGATTGGATCCCAAGCTAGTAGAGTTTCTCCTCTATAAAGGGTTTAGCAGCCCTTTCTACCATCACAGCATAAACCACAATGTGAAAGACACAGACACAAGCATTGGAGATCCCCACAGGGGTACTGCTTGCAGGCGTGCAAGCCATTTCATTCCATGCGGTAACTAACACAAAACAACACTCAAATGAACACTACTTTGAGGAAGACTTTATGGTAGGAACATTGATAAAGGAAAATGGACTTTTTCCATTCGCCATATTGTATATTCTAAGAGGTCAATTACCTGTCTTTCTTGTTTGTAACAGGACACGCAGCCATTTTGCTCAGCCAGGTTCCTACTAGAGTTTCATTTGTCCAATGAGTAAATGAATGAATATATGACAATGCTGTTATGGCAAGAAAAATATGAAACTTGAAGCACAACATCTGGGACAGAGACTGTTAAAGGATCCTTGGTAAAGGATTGTCAGCCTAACTTCAAAGTCTATTAGATGAACAGAGGTAGAATAGTCTTTAATGGCAAAGTCTTTGCAATTCCGTTCTTTCTTTTTTAAAGGAAAAATCAAGAAAATCAAGAAAAATAGAACTGATGAAGAATTGGCTCCATGCCTGATATTCTGTATGGATTGTAACAAGATCCAAGTTTAGTGTCAGGTAATGGATAGTGATTTAGTTCTAGACCCATCAATAACCTGAGTAGCTTAGTAATCATGACCAAGAATATTTGTTTCTTGGAGCCTAATTTTTCATGTATATAATGTAGGAACAAAGTAAAAAAACAAAATTAGGATGTACTTATCATAGGGTGAGTCCCACGCCCACAAAATTAGGATGTGCTCAGTATTCACCCACTCCAATTTTCTATGATTCTTTGTCTGCTTCTTTGACTTTATTTCTTTAAAATAAAAACCTCTATGTAATGGGAGGAAATTGTGAAAAAGTCATTATTTTGAATTCACACATCTTCCAAATAAGCTGAGTTTACACCTAGAGCTCTCCAGGCTTGCTGATGGCTGGCAGCTTAACCAGCCTCTGAGTAATGAGGCAAGCACATATTTTTATAAAATTATGTAAATATAAGTCTAGCTGCCTGCTGGGCTCTATTTTTTGTAGATAGACATTATCTATGCTTATAAACAAGTACCTGAGTACACAGTTAAGTAAGGTTATAATTTCACTGCTGACTTAATGTATGTCCTCAGCTTATCTCAATTTCTCTCCCAAAGTCAATACATAATCCTTTGGGTATCCATGTGACCCTTGCTGTTACTCACTGAACATGTTTATTTCTGTGTATCTGCCAATCTGAATTAATTGGCCATTAAAACCGTTCCTTATGCAATTTTTAGCAAAGCTCCAAACCTTCTAAAATAGAAAAATTTAAAAAGATTGAGGTAAGTTCAACTCCTTTGTACATGGAAATGATTTTGAAATTCTATGTTACAGAAATGCTTTACCTGTTCTTTCTGTATTGATTTCGTATCATGCCTCTCAGGAAATATGCATTGTCTGTGCTATGAGAATTTATTTTGTGCTGGGCTGGTCCCTGGAGATGTTATTTCCTTGAGGATCTGGGCCTGGTAACCAAAAAACACTTTGCATAAAACCAGAGACAAACTGGATTTTAGAACACTTCACATCTTGGCCTGCTACAGTTCCTCAGTCTCTGCCTGCCTGAGACATGAACCACGCTGATCATTTCCTTGGGGGTCTTAAATAATCATCAAGCTGGTCAGAAGAAGAGGACAGCAGGAAATTATCAAAGAGATATTCTTCTGGTCCATGTTTCTAGAAGGCAGCTTCAAAATTAATGTCTTCAAGTTTATTTATTGTTTCATCTTTTGACTTGTGTTTTATAAAAGATAATGACTATAACATCAAATCCCAAAGAAGCCTGTTGAATTCAGCAGTAATAAAGAGAATATTCAAGAAAAATCTTTGGTTTGTTAGCCATTATTTTCAAGATGGGACAGAAATTAGCCCGGCCATCCCAGCTAACCTCAGTAAGTACAGGGCATGTAAATATAGACATGAATACTTGGGTTTCATGAGACTATTCATGAGTTTGTTTCATGAAACTATCATTTGGTGTTTTCCTTTCTTAAGTTTGAATTTTTTTTTTTAAATCATGTTTGTGTTTGTTTTGGTTTTGTTTTTTGGGCAAAATGGATTTGATAAATTAACCCCTATATTTTTCAAGACAAAAGTAAACAAATTTTACAGTGTAGCTGTATTGTCTACTATATCCATAGAATGATTGATTCATGTAGAGAAGGAGCAAAAATATATTTAATCTTATTACAAATTAAAATAATCATCCACAAACCAAGATTATGCATCAGAACTCCTGATGTCTTACAAAGAACAGTGATTTGAAGAATGAGAACTTCAGCCATAATTCTAGATTGATTATAGTAGTTATGCAAATGTAATTATAATTTTCAGTACAGAAAAACATATTTAAATAGAAAGCACTGCAATGATCTTATTCAGAAGCTACTCTGGTGAATACTTTTACTGTAAAGCAGAATTCAGTGTATTTTAATAATTGTCAGGCGACCATTATGATTGTATTACTGTACTGTGTAATTTTCTTGAATTGGATATGTCTCTCTTTGTATAATTTTAATTACCAAAAGTAATGACAAACCTTAGTAAATATGCTAATTGTACACTATAGCAGTTTTCTCCATGCAGGCATAAAATTCTTGAAAGTATTTTTGCATTCCTAAAGGAAGAAGACCTTGTAGGGAACGCATATGAAACCCACTTAGGATAGCTTGTATTTGCTCTGAGATACGTTAAAATCGACGTGGGTTTCCCCCCTCTGACAAATAAATTTCAAGTGAGCTTTCTTTATTTCTTTATTTTTTTTTAATGATTTGAGCTCTATAATTACCATGGCTCTAGCTCTCATTGACTGAGTAAAGGAATTATCTATAATGTTCGTTGAATTCTTCTCAATCCATTTCATAAAAACCTTCTGTGCTCAGTGACTATAAAGATTGTGGCAATAGCTACCAAAGTTCCACTTAAGACAGGGGATCATGAAATACTTTGGTAGCTCTCCTGGTCATGGTAGAACCTACTCCAAATATGTCTGACCATTGTCATAATTGCTGTCCACTTCTGTGTAAAGAGAGTAAGACTCTCTAAGGAGACTCTTAGCTGAGCTCTTAGTGGTTAATTGAACTTTTTGAAAAAACATAATTGGTAGCTATAAGGTTATTGATACCATGCTGGGGTTTCTGATTCAGTAATTTGCTAGCTTGTAGATATGTTTTGTATCACTATTTTTTATTTAAAAATTTGATTCTCCTGAAAACTTCATAATTAAAATTGATAACACCCTCCCCCAGCATATACCCACCCTCCAATGACATCATAGCTTCTGTAATATTGTGCAATGTTGCTTCAGATAGAAAAAATATTGAGTAATCTTTTATTCTTAACTCCGGTCCTATAGCAGAATGTTCCTTTTTCCTTCTATTATATGCAATGTTTTAAGAACAATCTATACCCATATTGTTTCATGCCAGGCACTTGGGATTCCATATATTGTGTCAATTAACCTTAGTTACTATGTGCATGGTGTTCAGAGTCATATTCTATACTTTTATAGAAGGGAAAAAAATAAAAAAGAAACAAGGTACAGCTTCAGTGGTGCAATCCATAGCATAGTGGACTACAGTGCTAAAAGCCACAGCCACATAGCTAACTGCTGGTTTGAATCTTTTGATTGTCCTGAGAATGTGCCTGTCATGCATGCGGGCACCAGAATCATGAGGAGCTGGAAAGCTGAATAAAAGGGATCGTGATGTGACCAGACCCTGTCAAGGGCACTTCTGTGTGTGTGTGTGTGTGTGTGTGTGTGTGTGTGTGTCTTTCTTATACGCTCATGCTTTCCAAAAAGAGAAAGAAAAGAAAAGAAGGAAATATACAATTCCATCTCTTTCTAAAGGATTTTCCAGCCCAGTGGAATTTCATCTGCTTCTTGAGTCTGAGCTTTCTGTACCTCCCCTAAACTTAGCTAACATGACCTTTTTTATACCTAATGGTTAAAAGAAGATAATAACCCCAAGAGAACATAAAGAACCCAAACTCAACTCTCTAGTGTTTTCTTCATTATCTGTAAGCTATTTTGTGATTGGTCTAATGGCTCTCACTTAACAGTTATGTCATACTATTCCAAGTGACTTAGAAAACTAAGTATTTGGCCAAGTGTGATTTAAAACATTGAACCTTTTATTCCAGGGATGTCTAGGCACTTGGGGAAATGAAATCAATAGGGCAAGTTTGTTTTTTTGTCTTTTGAAGGAGAGAGCTCCAACAGGGTCTTGTTATGCCATGATCTTCTTCCCAGCTTTCCAGCCAGTCAGGATCATTGACTCACCCAAGGGTGTACCCTGTGTATTCAAGTTGACCCAAACCCTGGGCCTTCTCATGTGAGTCCAGTATCCCACAGTGGCAATCTACTACCTATGCCACCATGGCTGGGTAGATCAGAGGTGTCTTGTATGCATATTCTTGTCTGTTCTCTTATTGATATGCAAATTTAAAGAGAATAAGTCAATTCTTCTATCAGGTCCTTGATATACCTCTTGGTATCAAATTTCATAACAAAGTAAGAATTGGTTGTTGGGAAGAGTAAACTTTCTTAAGATGATACTTTCTCCACTGAGGTATTTTAGGAAGTCCATTTATGGACCAACAGGTGGCTTAATGGTTAAGGCACTGGACTCCTATATGACAGACCATGGTTTGAGTTTTGGACCTGGTGGCTTGAAACTCACGCTGAGCACATGTGCGTGCATGCCCAAAATCCCAAGAGGAGAATGGAAGAGAAGGGATTGCAGGGTAGCCATTCCCTCTGGAGGGTGAGTTGTGATTTCTCACTTTCCCTATCTCTGTCTCTCTCTGTGTCTCCAGAGAGCATATGCAGCCTATAGCAAAAAATCTTTCTTAAAAAGAAAAAAAAAATCCATGTATATTAAGTTGCCCAAGAGACTAATGTTTTATACCTGCCATCTCAAGGTAATTATTAATTATGCCCATTCCTCTCACCAAACTGTTCTGATTCAAATGATGTGTTATGGTGAAAGAGCTTTGTGCCTTTCAGCTTTGTAACTGAAATATTCATTTTTCTTTACGATAGATGATGAATTTTCTTCAGAAAAATCCTAATTAGTCATAGCATGAACATGAACTAGTAATTACAGCTCGACCCAGGTACCATACTCTGCTTAATAAGCTAAAACCTAGGACATGTGGTCATGGAGGGAAGGAGGCTTGATATTATACTAAATTGGAACTGCATCTAGTTCCAGAAAAAAAAATATGTGTAGATTCTATTTTGGTATTTTTTCCATGGTACTTTAGTATTTATTTACCTTTTAATCCTATTACATATTTTTCAAACTCCTCATAAATATACTTTTTCATGAAAAAAGAGAGAATAGAAATCTTACACTAGGCAGCACAGTTTGTCTTTTGAAAGAAAATATAGCCTATACTTTTTGAATGGGATTCACTATTCATCACTGTTCCCAGAACTCCACAAAGAGAGTCTCATTTCTAACTATAAAGGAGTGCTGGAATAATCTAAAGCAATCAAAAAATGTGTAACCCTGAACATATTAGATGGCTACAAAGCTTTAAAAATATTTTCCAAATTTTTTCATTTCATTCAAAGCAAAGAATATTTCACAACATTTTGTCCTAATAAAATGAAAGTATTTGAAATACATTTAAAAGTGCTTTTGTTTTCTTCATGATAGTGCCTTTCATGAGGGCTGACCTAGTATAAGTTGCAGATTTCTGGATGTCGAGAGAATACACTGAATAGCACTCTACAGTGTTCTTTAACTTTTATTTCACTCAGTTAAATTTGTTTTGTTTCATTGATAACATAGAAGCTTAGAGTTATAAGAGATTCTGAAGGTCATGTTGTCTCACTACCTACTGTTTACAGAATTTCCTTTGGTTTCTCCATAGATGAGGAATTATCTAGCTTCTTAAATATCTGTAGTCCTCAAGATAATCTCCTCCTTTAATGAATAGTTCTGATGATCAAGTTTTGTCTTATCCAACAAATTAATAAGCATTTAATGAACATTTATTATCCACACTATATAGGGCCCAATCTCGGAAATAAAAATAAACAAAATATTAATATAGTGTGTCCTTACAGGGAGTTTTTATTCATGAGCAATTTCATTTACAAATATTAGTAAAGTAGATTACTACATTTCTTAGCACTACAGTTAATATGCTATGTTCTATGAGCGAAAAGTTTAAGATTACATACTTGAAGTACCTAATTGTGAAAGAGGGCATTTCATTTATTTACTGAAAGGTATATATATGAAGAGGAAGAGATGAAGAAAAAAGAGCCAAGCCGATCAAAACAGAAAACCCATACAACAGTCCTGGGAATGGCGGCAAAACAAGACAGGATTTCAGGAAATGACTGGCATGTAGAATGTGTAAAGAGGAAGGTTTAACAAAAGCTTATAAAAGCAGGTGAAGGGCAGATGATAGAGACTCTGGAAAGGGGTTTGGGCTTCTGTAGACATGAGAAAGCCTTTTTGTTTTTCAGACAAGGGTATGGAATTATGAATTATTATTATACTTTGAAAAAATGACTCCACCAGCTGATTATAAAATGGTCTAACAAGGGAGAGACTAGGGGCTGAGTGATAGCTAAGGAGGTAATTGCAATAGTCCAAAGAGGAAGAATTGACAATGGGAATTAGGGAATGCAGTAGGCTCATGGGATAGGCAAGGGGAACATTGCCAGATCAACAAGACTTGGCCACTGATTGTGAGGGCCAAGGATGGAGACTGTAGATATCAAAGAGAAATAGGGCAAACAGAAAGTTCCACATCCTGAAGCACTTGAGGATCATTCTGTTGTGGGACCAGCAGTTAGCATAATGGCTATGTCGCTGGACTCCCACGTAGTCAACCGTGGTTCGAATCCCAGACCCGGCGGCTTAAACTCATGCTGGGCGCATGTGCGTGCGTGCCCAAGATCCCAAGAGGAGAATGGAGGAAAAGGAATTGCGGCGTGGCCATCCCCCCTTGGGGGTGATTTCTCGCTTTCTGTCTCTCTGTCTCTGTCTGTCTGGTGCGTGCACGCGCAATATAGCAAAAAAAACCTCTCCAAAAAAAAAAGAAAAGAAAAGGATCATTCTGTTGTGTGTAAGAATGATGCTAGCACTGTTCAAAAGACAACATGTGATTTTTAGTTTCATTCAATATATTTATTGTGTTTCTTCGATAAAGACAGTGGTGGTGTGCATTCAAGAAACTCTCTACAGTGCTAAACAGATTCCAATAAAACTAGGAGGTCAAACTGTAATAAAAATGCCTAGTATCAGAGGGGTAGTGAGTTGTCGTCAGGTAAAGAATTAGCAGAAAGTCATCCTCAGCAGAACCTATAGCCTGAGCAAGGCCAGTGGATGTGAACATGCACAATCCTTTTGACAACTACAGAATTTGGCACAAGGTGTAATTAGAAGGCAGAAAAGTAGGTTATTTTGAACAGATGCTTAGAAAATATTAACTACTCTACAAAAGAGGTTAACATTTAGTTCTCTCGGTAATGTGAAGCTCTGGATGGATGTATTTTCATTGTTGTTTGTTTTCAGCAGTAGTATGAAGTTACTTTCTCTTAGTTTTTCTTTTTTTTTTTTTTTTTTTTGAGAGATTTTCACTGTAGGGTGTGTGCGCTCGCCAGACAGACAGAGAGAGACATAGAGACAGAAAGCGAGAAATCACCCCCCAGGGGGGATGGTCACGCCGCAATCCCTTCTCCTCCATTCTCCTCTCGGGATCTTGGGCACGCACGCACACGCGCCCGGCGTGAGTTCTAAGCCACCGGGTCCGGGACACGAACCGCGGTCGACTACGTGGGAGTCCAGCGACATAGCCATTACGCTAACTGCTGGTTCCCTCTTTTTTTTTTTTAAGAATTATTTAACTTTATTTATTCATTTGTTTATTTATTTTAATTTGACCAGAGAAAAGGAGGGGAGAGAGAGAGAGAGAAAGTGAAAAAGCAGGCCACCAGGACTGGGAATCAAACCATGGTCAGCCATGTGAGTTCAGCACTCTTAACCACCACACCACCTGTTGGCCACTCTCTTAGTTTTGAAAGATAATACCAGTGAAAACTGGATGATACATGCAGTGGTATGAAGTCTGAAGGAGAGTCTCACTGTTGTCCAGGTAGGCAGTGCTACTAATGGTTTTAAATAATAGTAATAATAATAATAATAAAATTGTGCTGATAAAAGTAAAAAATAATTTAGAGCCATTTCAAGGTGAAGCAAGTTCCTTCGTCTCAAGTATTAGGGATCGAGGTGTAACATTTACAGAGAAGTCTCTCTTTTAAGATAATCTTCATTCCTGGGACCAGCAGTTAGCATAATGGCTATGTCACTGGACTCCCACGTAGTCAACCGCGGTTTGCATCCTGGACCCGGTGGCTTAAAACTCACGCCGGGCACGTGCGTGTGCATGCCCAAGATCCCGAGAGGATAATGGAGGAGAAGGGACTGTGCCGTGGCCATCCCCCCTGGGGGGTGATTTCTCACTTTCTGTGTCTCTGTCTCTCTCTGTCTGTCTGGCAAGTGCACGTGCCCTATAGCGAAAACCTCTCCAAAAAAAAAAGATAATTTTCATTCCTGATTCACACATTTTAACTTTGCTCTGCATAGGATTTGTTTGTATGATTCCTTCTTACCAATTTTCTACCATGTTTTCATAGTAGATATAGTATGGTCATTATTTTTACCTGGCACTTGATAAGAACACAATTATGGATCAGAAATTGCTTACTTCTTTTGCAACAGAAAAAATATTGATAAGTAATTGATTAGAAATACCTTTCTTTCTTTACAGCAAGTAATAATAAGTAAATTTAAAATATTCAACAGTGAACTGGGGAAAATGGTAGTGGTGTCATAAAGCATTTATTATTCTTTTGAGGACTGTAGATTATTACCTGGCTGTCGGGCAACAGGATGTCCCACTGTTTTCTAAACTGCAGTGCCCTCATGTTTAGACAATCAGCTTTTCAAGCTGTGGATTTAGAAAATATTACCAGGGTTTTACCAGTGATATAAGCAATAGCTTTCAGCCTCCCTCTGTCTTTTCTAAAGTATTTTAATTTGTACTTTAACTAGATGCATATAGTAAGGAATGAATATGAACAATCTGCCATATTTGGGAGACAAGACAATAGACACTCTGTACATAACATCCTCTGTCTATACTATAATTCATAGTGTCAAAGTGGATGCACTATTATTACAAACTAGAGTGTGTTCATTCAGTCTATCCAGTTTTTCTATTTGAGAGGCAAAGAAAGGATAGTGAGTACAAAGAAGAGATGGCCTTGAATAATTCTATGACTTTTTAGGGAGAAAAACCTAAATAAACAATGCAAGATTTAGCATTCAAATCTCACTTTTTCAAACATTAGTTTGAAATGCCAAAAAGCCTAAACTGAGAAGAATGAAGAGACTGAAGGAAACTACAGCAACCACTTACCAGAATATTCTGATTCCAGAAATTTTTTCTTAAAAAAAAATCACGGGACCAGCAGTTGGCATAATGGCTATGTCACTGGACTCCCATGTAGTAGACTGCGGTTTGAATTCCGGACCCAGTGGCTTAAACTCAGGCCAGGCACGTGTGCACATGTGCCCAAGATCCTGAGGAGAATGGAGGAGTAGGGATTGCAGTGTGGCTATCCCCCTTGGGGGTGATTTCTCACTTTCTGTCTCTCTGTCTCTGTCTTTCTGGTGAGCGCACATGCCCTACAGCAAAAACCGCTAAAAAAAAAAAAAAAAAAAACATTAAAAGAAATCACAAACACATTAAAACAAGAGAATAA
>NW_006160142.1:1722356-1739025 GCF_000334495.1 Tupaia belangeri chinensis | reverse complement strand
CTAAAAAAAAAAAAAAAAAACATTAAAAGAAAAATCACATACACATTGACACCAGAGAATAAGAAAGATTCCTCCATGCTTTTTGCACATATAAATGAACTTTTTACACATGTTTTTGAATATTTATTTATCCTGTGAATGAAAAGACACACACTCAGAGAAGGAACAGCACCGACAGAGTCCATATACTTCAATCCACCTCCAGCTCTAGCTAGCCCTAGACTATGGGCCTGGAGTACTTGGGAAGGTCTCTGAAGATGAACCTGGAACCTTCCCCTGTGGGTTAGAATATCATACTTTGCTACTCTGCCACAACTGATCCCCTTACATATGTGTTCTTGTGGGTTTTGAGAGATAAATAGATGCTTGCAGAATGAAAGAAAGCTTATAGAATACAATACTGATTTTATTATAACTGAAAGAGTCACTAAAACAATATTCCTTACTCTCAGGGATGTCTCTAAAATGCTTATCTGACCCTGTTTCTGTCCTGTTTAAAAGCTTTAAGCTGCCCAGGTTCCTTAAAATGAGCTATATCTCCCCCCATTGTGATCCGACCTCTGCCTGTCTCCATCTCCAGCATTTGTTATCTCTGCCTCTCCATCACCATAAACTTTTTTATTCTGACAGTATTCTACTTGCCCATCACCGGATTCACCACACCTTTTCATACTTCTGTGGCTTGCTCAGGAGTATACCTTGAAATAATACTTAAGGCATCATGTTTAAGTTACACATTTCTCTCTCTCCAACTAGATTTTATTGTCAAGAATTATTTCTAAATGAGAAGGGGCATCTCTTAAGTCAAGAGAAAGCAAAGTGTTTCATCTTTGATATTTTAGCTGGAATAACATGAAAGTGTAGATTCTGTTTTATGTCCAGAAGTACCTTATGGAATTGCTCATTATTTCTTACCCATCGTTCCTCAGGGAATGTTGGAAATATTATCTGTTTCAAATATGATCCTAAAATATCTTTATGGTTTGCAGATTTTTAAAACAAGGACATAAAAAGGTAGTAAACAATTTTAAAGTTTACAGTAGATTCTGGGAAAATTGAGTTAAATATGTAAAGCCAAAAGGCAAAACAGTTTTCAAGAATGACTCGTGTGTCCATTTATAATGAACAGTCTGCAACTCTGCAGATTGTTTTGAGTTACTGCTTTCCATCTTCAAGGAGGTTGCAAACAGATTTCATCAACTTTCAAATAAGGAGGGATGTATAGAACAAGAATTGAGAATAAATATTACATTGAGAAAGTTAGACACTGTTTCCCTCACATTTGCAAAATGTAATAGAGACATTGCAAACTTAAGAAATATAACAGGTTTGGAAGTAGCAAAAATGCATGTTTGGCATTACAAGTAGAGATGCCTAACAGGAATAAGCAATATACAAATTGCCTTTTGTAATTATGTTCCATAATTGAAAGCAACTAACTGTATAATCTTAACAAGCTATTTCTCTCCCCCAAGCCTCTGATTTTCATAGTAAATTAAAAATATTGGATAGTAATTAGGGTAAGAAGATACGTGGCCTGTATGCCACTCATGCCACTAGCCCCTACTGTGGGCCCATAACAAATATAGGTGAACAGTCAATCAGAGAACTTTTCCACCAACTCTCAGTATCAACTCATTATCAATCAATCAATCAATCAATAGATTAAAAAATACTGCTATTACATAGGGGTTGGTTAAGGGGGAAAAATTAACTTATTTTCCACTTCCCAAATTCTGTATATCTCTTGATGCAAACTCTAAACCATAAACATGTTCACACTTTGGAGTGTGCAATAGAAATAATCTCTGATACTAGTAAGGCCTTGAGGATTTTAAAATGTTTGCCTACATTCCTCTGAGCCTTCCAGGCTATTTTATAATATTATGGGCTTTCATTTGTTCTGCCCTTATAATGTTTCCCCAGAAATTCATTTTCATTTATTATTCATCTATTTCCCTAACCCCAACACTTTGAGGCCAATAGGACACAGAGTTGAATTCATCTTTATTTTCTTTAGTCCTACAACCGACTATCAGCCAAGTCCAAACCAGTACCCAGATCCCTTGACTCCTGATCTGGTTCTGTAGTATGGCAGGAAAAGCAAGGCAGACAAAAGAGGAAAGGACAATGGAAACTAGTCAAAAAGTCAGTAACATGAAGGATAATTTTAATCAACAAAACCTACTGCTTTTACATTAAAAAGCAAAAACTAAAAAGTATATACTTCAGGGCCAATCGGTGGTGTGGTTAAGTGGGCTAGATATATGACTGACTGTGGTGCAGTCCCAGATCCTGTGGCTTGAAAAACATGCCAGGCTCATTTGCATGTTTCCCCAATATCCCAACAGGAGATGGAAATGAGAAGAAGAGATATGTGGTAGGAGCACCTCCCGCCTCCCCCGGGGAAGCTGCTTTCTCACTCTCTCTCTCTTTCTCTGTCTTTCTTGTTGAGTGTATGCACCCTCTGGCAAAATTTAAACAAGCAAACAAGTATTTCAGTCTCCCACTCCTACTTCTACAAAATGACATGGGTAACAGAGGCAGAAATTATTGGAGATTAGTCTAATGTCTATGTGTCTACAACAGAAGTATGTGCTATATATTGTATTAACACATAAATAGAGCATAGTGCGTGCTGAGCTCCTCTTTACATGTATTAATTCAATTTTCACAATAGTCAGCAAGTAAATGTTACTATCATGATGCTCATTTTATAGATGAAAGGGAGGCAGAGAGAGTTTACATGACTTGTCCAAACCACACAGCTTGTCAGCAGTGAAATAGGGATCCGAAGGCAGATAATCTGGCTCCAGAGTCCATCTTCTTTGCACATCATCTGTATCTGTGATAATAGCTGACTCTTCTAGTGCCTCTTAAGTGCTTTATGTATTTTAATTCATTTTAGCCTCTGGTGATCACAGAATTTTAGTATGCATCCAATTCATCCTCTTAATTTTCAGACAAGCTGACAGAGACCATAAACTTGTTATTTGAATATGATTGTCTTTCATAGAAGTAGTAATAAATAGTATTTATTGGGCAGTCATTTTTCTAAACAATCCATAAATGTAATTTTATGTATCCTATATTCATTCTTTGAAGTAGAAATTATCCAAGTTTTGTGATTTAAAAAAAAAAAAACACTATTATTAAGATGTTAAAAAGCTTGGTCATGCTTTCTTGGGCTGGGGCTCAAACCCAGTTCTCTTTGATGCAAAAGCCTGGGTTTCCGGTGACTATGGTCCGAGATCAGGAAAGTACTGCCCAACCACTACTTGGCCTCTCTTTCGTTTTCAGCACAATAGGCCGACTTGGTGGTTTGTTTTGTTGTGCGAAAGAAATAACAATTTTATGACTTTTATCTTATCTGAAATCAGGCTCTGTTGTCCAAATTTCACAATTGAGCAACCCCTGGAAGACCAAAAAAGCAAATGTAAGAATTTCATTTTGTAACTGTCTGCACTGTGTCCCGGCCAGAGCTCATCTGTGGCTCCCGAGTGCTTTGCTTGCCCGTTTTGTACTGAGATTTCTGAGCTGACTCCAGCCATTTTCACAGTAAACAATCTGTAGGTCAGGATAGGCAGATCCACATACTATCCTTGGAATGCTTTTCATCACATTAATATCCTTTGGTTAGGAGAAATGACTCTACACTGTGGAATATTATCCAAAGGTATATTCTTCTTATTCTTTATTATTTAGGAATATATTGCTACAGAGTAGTTTCATATAACCTTTCTAAATTGTGTTGACCATCTTATGCCTCACCTTTTTTTCCTGAGCACCTGTTACTACATTCAGAATTTCATGTAGGTAAACACTGATTTAATTAAAGGTGTGGGGTGAGTAGAAGAGTAGTGTGCTGGATGAAATTAGCAAATATATATTTAGCCTTATAGTAACCCATAAGCTAACATGATGCTTATGTTCATTGAAAATTTTTACTGAGATTTTGGAATCCTCTCTAGTTAGACAATTTTCATTCCTTTCATTAACAGATGTGTAATGGAAATTGAATTTTCACTTTATTCTTTCCCAACTGGATGATAAATCCTGTCTGCCATTGAAAAGAGGCACAACGTAGATTCAGATGAACTCTCAGATTGATTTTTATGTTTGTCCTGCTTTTTCTTTGGTTCTATAGCTTGCAGTTTTTGTGGGGATTTTCTGCGCACATTCATTCTTCCTATCAGGCCAGAAGTAAGTTAATCACTGTGGAGAAACTTTACTGCTCAGGTTCAGGAAAGCTGTGAATTGGCAATTACTCAGTGAAGAGAAAGAACTTCACTACTAACATAACACGATGTGGGGGCATTCAGGGACTGTATAGAAATGTAATTTGGCTTTTTTGTTAAAAACCCAAATCTTCAACAGCTTCATTCTATTATATACAGTGTTTCATTTCTAATGAAACATTCAAAGCATTCTTGAGGTGAGAGTAGGAAATAACTATTTATACTGTGGATAGTCATTTATATTAATATTTTAGTATAAATGAATTTCAGACCCTTCTTTTAAAAGTTTTGGAAGAAAAGAATATGAAGATGAGGCATATTCACATTCAGTTGTATGTGTGTTAGGTGTGCGTGGGGGGACTAGGAAAGGGCATACATAGGATAAAGCAGCAGCAGAAACTCTGAAAAAACACATTTCATGTTCTTAATAGTTTATTTGATATTAGTGTATGTTATTATATTGCATCACTTCTTGATTACTTATCTGACAAGTTCTCGCAATAAGTATTCTGAAATTATATGGAATAGCCTTACAGTTTTGTTTTGTTTTAATTTGTCAAAGGTCATGTGTGCTCACCAGAGAGAGACAGAGAGAAGAAATAAGAGAAAGCTTTCCCCCCTCGTGGGAGATGGCCACACCAAAATCTCTTTCTTCCGTTTCTCCCCTCTTCTGGAATTGCGGGCATGTATGCTCATATGCCTGCTGTAATTTTCTAGTCATTAGGTTTGGGACTTCAGTTGCAGTCAGCCATGTGAGATCCAGCGCCTTAATCACCAGCTGGACACTAACAGCTTTTAATTATTTAATCTCTACATTTGTTCAATAACTGTTCTGAAATAAGGCAAGGCATAGTAGAGAAAGATACACAGATATTTAAGATTTCACTCCTCAGATTTAGTGCTTGACTTGTATCAAAGTATTAGCGATTTATAAAGATATAGCCTTGTAAGAGAGGTAGAAATTATGTGCTAGCATAGAGAAGGGGGATATGTCTGTGTGGTGGGACCAGGGTGTAGGCATATTGACAAGGAAAATCAATATGGAAAGAGCAAATTTAAAATCTATATTCAAAATTTCTAGAACTTATTTACAAGAGAGTAGCCCTTTACCCTTTGCTCAAAATGAGTTAACTTTCAGTTTAGACAGAATTCTAAAAACAAAAATTAAAAAAACCACAAAACCATGACCATGTAACAACTTCTACTCAACATGTGTTCTTTGAACCAACAACAAAAACATCACCTGGGAGTGAGTTAGAAACACAGAATTTAAGTCCCATTTAAGAACTACCAAATCAGAACTTGCAGAATATGCATTTTAACAAGAACCCCATCTTAATTATAGCACATTAAATTTGAGCAGCATTGGTCTAAAACCCCAGAACAGTGTAATTTCTTTGAACTTTGGCACATTGGGAATATCTTACTTTGCTTAGAAGTTGATAAAAAAAAAAAGAAAAAAAAAGTTGGTAGAAGCAGGTAGACTAATTACAATGGGTGTAGTCAGGAAAGGCAGTCAACATACATCATGCTGTTGAGAAAGGACAAAGAAGGCTTGTGAACAGCTGACTCAAAATGGCAAAAAGGAAGCAGCTAAGCCACTTCATAAGAAGGCAAGATGCTCAATATACTGCAGCGATCCCTAAGGACCTCCCTGTGTCACAGTGACATAGAATAATTATCATTCATAATACTGAAACCCTTGTCATTATAAAAAAGGTTAAATTATGTTCAGCATCCTTTGATTAAGAAGGCAGAGAAGTGAATAATGCATTATAAAATGATTTTTAGCAAAAATTGTATCATTTTCCTTTTTAATTGCTACTTAAAGAAGTATGCCTCAATTCACATGCACTTTGAATATCAAAAAAATAAATGAATAAAAAGGTTTCGAAAAAGTTTGATTTTAAAAGGAAAGCAACTAAGTACATATTCTGGGGAATTGTATCTTATGTATCTTATATTAAATATTTCGCAGGGAGTTCATTACACATGTCATGGTAAAAATGTGTCTATGGATATAGGCAGTAAAATGACAAGTGGTGGAAGTCACCCTGCTGGTGCACAGCTTGAGAGGTCACCGATCATACAATATTCTGTTAAATCAAGAGGCATTAATTATGGAATGCCATGCAAATATATTTCTTTGGAGTTGTGTTGGGCCCCAATTTGGAGAGAGACGCACCATCATTGTTTCAGAGTTTAGAGCACCTACAGCTTTTAATCTTGTCCTGCCTTCACTTACATAATTGACCTGCGTGATTTGCATTTTGGGATAGGAGAGTGGAGACTGTAGCATCCTATTGCTTGATGGCCAAACATAGTATTTCTGTCTGTAGAGGTCATCGCACTCTGCTGACCAAGCTTTTTGCAAAAGTAATAGGGCAGCATTTTATAAAATCCCTGAAGAGGTAGGTGGTAATCTGGGCCAACCAAGGACTTGAAACAGGCAAAGGTTGCTCTCATTGTCCTTGCTTTAAGCCTCCCTATGTCTTTTACCTCTTTGTTTCTTCTGCAGCCCAGTCACCCAGCCTCCTCAGGCTGTCCCCAGTTGAGAGGGATGAATGCTAGAAACAAGCTATATGATAGGCCATGCATGCTTGGAGAGACTTAAAACTATCTAATTAGTGCTTTGGGGGAGCTATACAACTTTACACTGAAGGGAGATAGTAAGGTTCTAAAAAGCAAGAGACTATTCAAGGTCAAAGACTGAATAAAGAATCTTGCCTTGCAGTAGTCTTTATTCAGAAATATTTGAAGGATTAAAATCTTGTTGGAGATTTTTTCAGAAACCAAACAACTTGTGGGTGAGATACTTTTCTTTGAGAAGTCTGTTTCTCTGTTTCTGAATTCATCTATTGTACTGTAGATCAGTGTATAATTTGCTTATGGTAAATTACAAACTAGGTAAAATGGTGACATCTTGGGGCCAACTCCATGGCCTAGTGGTTAAGACTGCCAAATTAATTCCACATGGCTGACCAGAAGATATGAGTCCTGACCCAGCAGCTTGAAAAACATGCCAGGCAAGATTGTGGGTGTGTATTTCCAAAATTCTGAAAGGAAGGAGAGCTGGAGAAGGGATTGCTGCATGGCCATTCCCTAAGGAGAGTGATTTCTTCCTCTCTTTCTCTTGGTCTCTGGTGAGTGCATGTGCCCTCTAGCTAAAAGTAATTAATTTATTAATTTTTAAAAAATGTTAATGATTATGTTTTAGCCAGTGATACAGTCACTCTCCTTTATCCTCAGAGAACATGTCCCAAGACCCCAGAGGATGCTTGAAACCATGGATAGTTCCAAATCCTATCTATACCATGTTATTTTCTTATGCAGATATGCATAAGATGAAGTTTGATATATACATTTGACAAGAAGATTAAGAATAATTACTACTAATAAAATACAATAACTATAACAATACACTACTGTAAAAATTATGTGAATGTGGTCTTTCTTCATCTTTTTCTCAAAATATTTTATTGTCCTGTACCATGGAAACCTGAAACTACAGACAGCTAAATTTCAGATAAGGGGGCACTACTCTACTAGTTATTGTCTTGACTGATATACAACATTCATGCTGGAAAAAGCAATATACACTTTAACAAAATATAGTGATTAAATGTAAATTAAAATAAATATATTTTTAGAATTCTTCTTCTGACCTCAAGAATATCCTATTTTGGGGACCAGCAGTTGGTGTAATGGCTATGTCACTGGACTCCCACATAGTCGAAAGCGGTTTGAGTCCCAGACCTGGTGGCTTAATCTCATGCCGGGCGCGTGTGCATGCGTGCCCAAGATCCTGAGAGGAGAATGGAGGAGAAGGGATTGTGGCATGGCCATCTCCTGGGGGAGGTGTGGGGTGGTGGTGATTTCTCGCTTTCTGTCTCTCTGTCTCTGTTTGTCTGGTGAGCGCATGCGCCCTGTAGCAAAAACCTCTCCAAAAAAGAAAAGAAAAAAAGAATATCCTATTCAAATAATTTCCTGTTCATGAATATACACCACTTACATTTTCCCCATGGTCAATAGCCACACTTCTTGGAGTTTGTTTTATGAGCTATAATAATAAATTTTAGTAATTGCTTCTGAGAGTTATACATCTTTATCTTCCAGTAGGAGGTACGAAATTCTATTTCCAACTGTCCACCCAGCCTGTTGACCCACTGACATATCAACTATACTTATATTCACAGAATAATTCAGTATTTTTCTCTCAACTCTTTTTTTTTCTATTTGTGACTTTTTTTGGTATTTTATTAATATCATTTTTATTTCTTGGTAAATCAGGAGGGCAGACAAAATATATTTTTAAGAATAAAAATACAATGTAAGTGTTATAATCAAAGAATGGGTAGGAGTCTAATGAGACCACCAAAAAGGAATGAGTAAACCATTATTGATAGTATAATATAGTACATTCAGAGTATTCCATTCTGTAATAGTTTCCTAATGTTTTGTTACAAATTACCACAAATACAATGACTTAAAACAGCAAAAATGTATTATCTTACAATTCTGGAAGTGGGAAATCTAGAACAGGTGTGCAGGGCTACATTCCTTTGAAGAATGGGTTACCTGGCTTTTTCCGGTTTCATGAAGCCATCTGAATTTCCTGGTTTATAGCCCTTTTTTTCATATCACACAGACCTCTGCTACCTTCTTGCATGTCCCTTTCTGACTCTGACCCTCATCTTCTTTCATTTACCGGAATCTTGTTACTTAATGACATTGGGTCCACCAGCTGGTGCTAGATAATCTTCCCAACTCAATCACATCTGCAAAGTCTTTGCCTTGTAAATAGACATCTTTAGATGGTCTTTCCATTACTGTCTTCCTCTCAATTCAAATCTTGTTTTACTATCCAGTATGGCGCTATTCATACTTGAAATACAGGTTGTATTCTTTGCTTTCTTTTTTTCACCAGTATATTAATGAAAATTATATGAAAAGTAAGAGGCATTACCATTTATTTTTCTATAATTACATTTTAAATATTCTATTTTTTCAAGCTTAGGACCCAGAAAAGAGGAAACGAAATTTCAAAACCCCTATAATTACACATGACAATGTTATTATATGGAGAAATTCAATTTTTAAAAAAATCAAGGAAGGTGGTGTTTTTAAGCATTTATTTCACCTAGTTATTCCTACATATATAATTGTCAGAAATTATATGTTACCTTTCTCCAATTTATCTCCTCTACTGAGATCTTAAAATTGAGTTTCATGTCTTGACTCTACACTTGACAGATGTTACCACCCTCTTCAATCACCGTGAGAAATGTGTATCCTTAGCTATAAGAAATAGAAAGGTGCAGAGAAGATTGGAAAGTGATCATTTTCTCTCCCTTCCTCAGGTGTTTTCATGTTGCTGTGGAGTGTTTTAGTCATTCCTTTGAGTTGGGTGAAATTATGAGAACTGTACCTAAATATGTCGATATTTCATTCTCTTGCAGCATTGGATGTGAGCATCAGTGTGACAGAATCCTGTTTTTTACGCCTCAGTGATTTTTCCATGGTGCTATGAGCAAAGTGAAAGAAAACTGCTAACCTGCTTATTAACTTCTAGAAATTCACTATCATCTTTTGCCTTACACAAAACAGAGTACTTTGTGCTTTGACCATATCAACAAATAATTGTTTTGAATGAGAATGAATGAGCATGACTGGCCAAGGGAGTCTATTTAATGTCTGGAAGGTTGCCTCAGAGGTTGCCTCTGGGCCTCAGGATGACCTGTCTTTTATTTCCTTGAAGTGGTTCCCTAAGCTGTGATGATTTTACAGGGTTTGAGATGCCTGTAGATAGGTTGTGACCATGTGACCTCTGAAGTAATTTCATTTTTCCCAACAAACTGTCACGATTATAGTTTAAGTACACTCTAACTTTCAAAAGTGTAAATTTGTTTGATGTAATAAATAATTTTGGACATCTGGAATGGTAGCTAGATGCCAACTTATTTATGGATTGAAAATACTCTTTTAATATCTTATAACATTCCCAAAATAAGTTTCTCAGAATGGTTTCTTATTATTTTTGTTACTCTTACTGACAAATTATAGTTGTGTATATTTATGGGGTGCAGAATGATGTCATGGCTTCTTAAAATTTTATTCATTAAGGTTTTCTTTTTTTTTTTTTTGGAGAGGTTTTTGCTATAAGGTGCATTCACTCTCCAGAAAGACAGAGAGAGACGGAGAGACAGAAAGGGAGAAATCACCCTCCAGGGGGATGGCCATGCCACAATCTCTTCTCCTCCTTTCTCCTGTCAGGATTTTGGGCATGCATGCACACGCGCCTGACATGAGGTTAAGCCACCGGGCCCGGGATTCAAACTGTAGTCGACTATATTAGAGTCCAGCAATGTAGCCATTATGCCAACTGCTGGTCACCATTAAGATTTTTTATACTTCTTAAATAGTGGTACATATTTATGGGGTATAGTATGATTTCTTTCTCTCTCTCTCTCTCTCTCTAGGATTAAATTAAGCTAAGTAACCTATCCATCTCCTCAGATATTTGACCTTTTTTAATGAGAACATTTGAGGTTTACTGTCTTATTGATGTTATAATTGCAGCACTCAATTATTAGTTACATTCACTATGCAATAGATCTCAAAAGAAAAATAGCAACTTTATTCCTCCTATCTGACTGAAGCATTGAATAGTTGAATATCATCTCCCCACTTCTTTTATTCTCCTTGAGCCTCTAAACATCACCATATGAAATTTGTGGATTATGTATTAATTCTACTTTTAGTTTTGGAAATCTCTGTACAGTCTTCCACAGTGGTGGAACAGAAACTGTTGTCTTTTTATTGGCTGTATTGCTTTAAACATACCAAAAGAGAAAGAAACTTCCTGCTTATATTCCAAGCCCAATGTTGCCTGGACATAATATCTTGAACTCTTGGGCTCCATGATAAGAAAGCACACCAGAGAAGCCCAGGCTCCACTGATGGAGTCATCATCACATTGCAGAGGAAGTCTGCAAAGTATGTCTTATTCCATATATCTAGCCTTTTCAGATTGGCTTCCTTCTATTTCATTTATGTTTCCTCCATGTTTTTTCTTGAGTTGATAGCTCAGTTTTGTTTGTTTGTTTTCCTAACGAGGCATTTTATTTATATGTGTATATTACATCCCCAGAAAAAATATCCCAGGATTTTCCTTCCTATATGTTTCTGCCTTGCTTCTTCATGGTCCATGATGCCAGCTGAAGTTGTCAGTACAATGAAACCAAGCTGACAGGATGGGAGCAGATTATTCTGCCATTTTTCTAGATCTTTGAGCTGCACATCAAATCTGGGGCTGATCACTCCACACTTGTTTAACCTGCCAGTGAGATTCACATCCATTTTTTCAGCTCTGTGGTCATCGATGATTTCAAATTCACCAACGTAGCCATGCTTCATCATCACAGTTAGAAACCGGACAATGACTTTGGAGCACCATGTAATAAGAACCTGGCATCTGCCCCTCTTTTCAGCATTATTGATGCTCTTGACAGCATTAGCCAGGATATTCACGTGCACCATTATGGTGGCATAGAAAGATGTCAGAGAAGCACTCATTTTTTTTTTTTTTTAATTTGCCAGAGAGCACATGAGCTAACCAGAGATAGACAGAGGGGCAGGAGGGGTAGCAGGAAAGTATGAGAACGTATGACCATCCCATAGGGGATGCTCATACCTCAAACCTCAATTTACTCTCCTCTGTTTCTCATTCCTTTTGGGATTTTGGGCATGCACGCCACATGCCTGGAATGTTTTTCAAGCCACCAAGTCTAGTTGGCCATGTGAAATCAGTTGCCTTTACCACCACACCACTGGCTGGCCTGTTCATTTCTTTTTCTTTCTCTTTTTATTATTTTTTCTTTTTTTATTTTAAAGAGAGATTTTTAGGGCACATGCACTCACTGGAGAGACAGAAAATGAGAAATCACACCCCAGGGGTATGTGTATGTCACAATCTCTTCTCCTCCATTCTCCTCTCAAGATTTTGGGCAGGCATGCACATGTGCCTGGTGTGAGTTTTAAGCTGCCATATCCAGAACTCAAACCACAGTCTACCACGTGGGAGTCCAGTGATGTAACCATTATGCCATCCACTGGTCCCACTCTTTTTTTTTTTTTTTTTTTTAACACTGAATCATATTCCAGTGTCTGGATGTACCACAGTTTATTTCTGTATTCACCCCCCTGAAGACATCTTGGTTGTTTTCATGTTTTGGCAATTATAAGTGAAATAGCTATAAACACCTGTGAGCAGATTTTTGTGGGAAAATAAGCTTTCATCTTCTTTCATAAATAACAAGAATCATGATTGCTGAATCACATGGTAACAGTATGTTCAGTTTTGTAAGAAACTGCCAAACCCACTTCCAAAATTTTGCAGTCCCAGTAATAATGAATGAGTTCCTGTTGTTTCACATCCTCATGAGCATTTGGTGTTTTCATTGTTCCAGAGTTTGATCATTCTAATAGGCATACAGTGGCATCTAATTCTTTCAATTTGCATTTCCCTGATGGCATGATGTAGAACACCCTCTCAGATGCTTACCTGTCATCTGTGTCTTCTTTGGCAAGGTATCTGTTGAGATCTTTGGCCCATTTTAAAATTATATTGCTTATTTTGTTTAGGTTAGATTTTTAAAAAGGCTTTGTATATATGTATAATTTTATTTATTCCATGAAAGAGAGAAAGAGTACCCCTGACAGGGTTGCAACACTGCAATCTATTCCTAACCATCCTGGATCTAGGACACTAGAGTGTCTGGCATATTCTGGACATCTCCAGACACAAACCGGCAACCTTCCTATATGAGTCTGCCTTGCAGAGCATGGTGTTTATCTCTGTACTATATTTATTTGTCTAGCTCATTCTTTGTATAATTTTGATAACAAAAATATGTAAATGTGTCATTTGCAGATATTTTATCCCATTCTGTGGTTTTTCTTCTCATTCTCTTATATTGGGTCATCAGAAAAGTCATAAATCACTTTTGCATAGAAAAAATAGGTCATGACTTTTCTGATGACCTGATAATATTTCTCACAGAAAAAAGTTTTAGTTTATTTGTTCGGGGGTCTTGTTGATTTATTTTGTTAGTTATGTCCAATTTATCTTGTCCATGAATCATGCTTCTGGGTTGTGTCTAAAATGTCAATGCCATACCCAAGGTCATTTGTTTTTTTTCTGCCATACCATCTTCTAGGAATTTAATTGTTTTGCATTTTACCTTTAGGTATGGATGCATTCAAGTTAACTTTTGAGAAGCATGTAAAGCTTATGTCTTAGCTATTGTTTTGCATGCGGATGTCCAGTTCTTCTAGCAATATGTGGTAAAACGACCATCTTTGTTTCATTGTATTTATTACCTTTGCTCTTTGGCAAGTATCAGTTGATTACATTAATCTGGGAACTGTGGCACACACCTATTATTGCAGCTGCTCAAAAGGATGAGGCAGAATAATTGTTGCATTGAAATCTAGTCCAGAATACCACACACACACACACACACACACACACATACACACACACATACACACTGCACAGACAAAAATAATAATAAAAATAAGTTGACTATATTTATGTGAGTCTGTCTTTTTCCTAGGCTCCATGTTCTCTGTGTTGATTTATTTGTCCATGTTTTTACCAATACCAAGCTGTCTTGATTATTTTACCTTTATTATAAGCCTTGACATTGAGTAGAGTTGGCCTTGCAACTGTGTTCTTCTCTGTTAATGTCGTTCTGCCTAGTCTAGGTCTTCGGCCTCTCTATATGCACTTTACGATCAGTTTGTTGATACTCACAAAATAACTTGCTAGGATTTTTATTGATATTGCATTGAACCTGTACATCAGATTGAGGAGAACTAGCGTCTTGACAATACTGAGATTCTATCAATGAACATGGACTCTCTCTCCATTTATTTAGCTCTTTACTGTTGTTCATGACAATTTTGTAGTTTTCCTCCTACAGACCTTGTATATATTTTGTTCAATTTGTATCTAAGTATTTCAATTTTGGGGGTGCTAATATAAATGGTATAGTGTTTCCAATTTCAAATTGCATTTCTTCATTGTTTGTATATAGGAAAGTTATTGACTTTCTCATATTAACCTTATTTCCCACAATCGTGCTATTTATTTTAAGAGTTTTAATTTTTGTTGTTGCCAATTCTTTCATATTCATAGATGACCAATTCGTTTGCAAACAAAGAAAGTTTTATTTCTTTCTTATTGATGTGTATACATTTTTTTCTCATTTATTAGTTTGTAATTTCATTGTTATCTTGGAAAAGACTAGTTAAAGAGGACCCCTTGCCTTGTTTCTTATCTCAATGAGAAACTGAGTTTCTCACTGTTAAGTATGATGTTTGCCATAGATTTCTTTTTGTAGAAATTTTTTTATCAAATTAAGGAAGTTTTAACTTTTTTAAAAATATTTTTTGCCAAATATATTATTTTTTCCATGGTTAGTAAATAAAGCATTTAGTAAATATGTAGAAATCATTATCTACTACTTATTTTTGACAATACTAACTTGACTAAGTAGTTCTGTGTAGTCCTGGCTTATTGCACTTTGCTACCACCACCGAGTTACTTATAGGTCAAAAGAGAGAATTAGGAAACAAATCTCAACTATAAATTAGTAAATGGAGACAATTTTGTAACTTTCTATGAGTGCCAACATTATCCAAAAAATATACTCTTTCATTAAATATTCAACGTCTTCTGTGAGTTGGACATTTAGAATATTATATGATTATCATTGACACCAAGAACCCAATAATTAGTAAAATCATCCTTTGCATTTTCATCACTCCTCCTCATCTCTCAAATTAACCTATCAATAATTCTCTCAACCTTGACTTCAGGACAGTCTCTTCTGCCATCTCTTGGCATCAAGACTAGGCAAGCCACTGTTATCTCTTGCTTAGACTGCAAAACCTCCTAACTTGTATCTTTACTTCTATCTATTCTGTGGCCTCTATAAAACGTTCTCTGTAGTATATACTGGATAATCTCTTAATTATGTAAATATGATTTTGTCATTATTCTACTCTTAAGACCTATGTGATTTCTCATTATACTTAAAGTCTTAGCCTCTTCAGTTTATAAGGCTCCCATCTGGCTCTTCCTCCCATCTGCCTTCTCTTTTCCTCACTGACCATTCTGAGGCCATACTGTCTTTCATTTGGCCCTCAAATGCATCAAAGTCTTTACAGTATTAGCGCTTTAACAGTTAACAGTTATTCAAAACTCAAGCTGAATAATCTAGAATCTGACTGCTCTATAATTCTGGGCAGTGTTACAGAACTCCCAGTGCATATGCATATGAACAGGTAATAGGAATTCCTGCCTGATTTTTGTTGGATATAATTTTCAATTAATGATAGTTTTGACTTTTAAATTAATCTGTTGTAGGTTTAGTTTCAGCATTTGGCATGTTGCTTATTTAGATTTCTTGGTTAACTCGGTTATAATGATACATAATTGCATCAATATTTATTAGTAATTAGAATCTTAGATGTGTATCTTTAACAGTTCAAATATTAATCATCCATAAATCATACCCCATCCTTTCCTTCCCCAATTTACTTGTTCAGCAACAATTCAATACATTAAGTGTATCCAAGTGCATACCTACTTAGTTGGGCCAAAACAAAGTTAGTTTAAGGTGAAAAAAAATTCAAAGAGAGCTCTGTTTACTGAGAAACTGAGCCTTCAGACCTTCACTTGATGATTCAGCCATGAGTTTAGTTACCATAGATCTCTTCTGAAAGCAAAAGACAACTAGCACAGCCACTGTCCTGTGACTTGACAAAGCCGGTCAACTCACACTTGAGCTGACTCAGATGTGCAACCCCTCTTCCACTTCCCAGTCTAGCAGCTATTTTGTTTGTCTACTCAGATTTTAGCAGGAAACAGCCTTTTTATTTTCCAGTATATACTACTTTTCTGACAGAATAGTCAAAACAGTTATCTGATTACCAAGGCAATGGCAGACTCTAAATCTCTCTCCGTGGTTTCCTCGGATTAGGAGATAATAGAACCATTTTGTTAGAGTCAAAGAAATTATTTATCATGTAATAAAGCCTTTAATTTAGGAGGACTGTTTCACTCTTTAATATATATTTTCCAACCATCCTACTTTGCAACAATTCAGCAGGGATAAGTGTATAACTGTTTCATTTCTGAGTCACGAAATGGATGTCTCTCAAATCTGATTTTGAAGTAGAACAACTAAAAATAATATTTGTTTCTTTCCATTCATAGCAGTATAAAAGTTTAGCTTCTAATCATTTCAAACTAATATTTATTTTCACATTATTTGTTTTCAGTTGTGTAATTGTGAAATTACAACTAAATATACTAATTAATTAGACCTAAGTGATGTGACGGGGGGGGGGGGGGGAAAAAA
>NW_006160142.1:1698249-1722217 GCF_000334495.1 Tupaia belangeri chinensis | reverse complement strand
GATAGACGGTGGGGGTGGGGGGGGGGGGGGGAGGAAATAATAGCATCTCTAGAATTCTAGCTTTCCTTCTCATATGTCCCTTCCAGCTGCTACCTAGTAAAACAACTTTGTTTCACCTGGCATAAAGTCAGATATAATTAGCCTCTCCTTTTTAGGTAGACTGTTTATACAGTGTGCTCAAAATTTGGCAAACTGCAAATACAAGTACAACAAATGTTCTTAAAGATTATTAAAAGGGTCATAAGATATTATGGGTTTCAGTCAGTCAACTGATTAGTCAATCAATGATTACATGTTGATGTTTTGAGTCATTAGAAAAGTAATGATTTACTTTTCTGTTTTTCTATGCAGTCTATGAGCTGGGCTTCCAGACAGGCTTATCACATTATTGTAAATGATATCTAAGATTTGTGAAATCTGATCTGTTTCTCTTCAAAGAGGGAAAGAAAAATAGCACAATAATAATGAATGTAGTTTCTAAATATTACAGAAAACCTTATAGAGTGGGACCAGCAGTTGGCATATGGCTATGTCTCTGGACTCCCATGTAGTCGACCGCAGTTCAAGTCCCAGACCCGGTTGCTTAAACTCGCGCCAGGTACGTGTGCGTGTGTGCCCAAGATCCAGAGAGGAGAATGGAGGAGAAGGGATTACAGCATAGCCATCCCTCCTGCAGTGTGATTTCTTGCTTTGTGTCTCTCTGTCTCTCTTGTCTTTCTGGCGAGTGCAGAAGCCCTATAGTAAAAACTTTTTTTTTCTTTTTTTTGGAGAGATTTTTTTGCTATAGGGCGCGTGTGCTCGCCAGACAGACAGAGAGAGACATAGAGACAGAAAGCGAGAAATCACCCCCCAAGGGGGATGGTCACGCCACAATCCCTTCTCCTTCATTCTCCTCTCGGGATCTTGGGCACGCACGCACACGCGCCCGGTGTGAGTTTTAAGCCACTGGGTCCGGGACATGAACCGCGGTCGACTACGTGGGAGTCCAGCGACATAGCCATTATGCTAACTGCTGGTTCCCTATAGTAAAAACTTCGTTAAAAAAAAAAATACACAAAAAAAACCAACAAAACGAACTTTAGAGTAATTGTTCTCAAAATATAATTCAGGATACCTTGGATGAATAGGGGCCAGGGGAGACAGAGGTTGTAAAACTTTCTCAGTGAGATCAAAACTGTTTTATAATCGTACTAAAATTTTATTTGTCTTTTCATTCTCATTCTGTCACAAGGGTACAATGGAAATTTTCAGAGACCACATGACATATGATATTGCAATAAACTTAATGCAAAAACACATATGAGAACCCAGATGTTTTCTATCAAATCAGATATTTAAAAATTTTCAGAAACATGAAATAATGTTGGGGCCAGCAGGCAATAGGGTGGTTAAGGCACTAGATTCTCACATAGCAGACCACAATTCAAGTCCTAGGCTCAGTGGCTTGAAAAAATCACACTAGGCACGTGTTCTTGCATGCCCAAAATCCCAAGAAGAGATTGTAAGTGAAAGGATTGCAACATGGCCATCCTCCTGGGGGGTGATTTCTCACTTTCCCTCCCTCTGTCTCTCTTTAGTGAGCCCACACACCCTATGGCTCTCTCTTTAGTGAGCCCACACACACCTGAAAAAATAAAAGAGAAACAAGTAAAATAATCCTATCCAAAATTTTATGCCTTTATGCTTTGCATGAATCTATCTATAATTTGCAAAGAAGGAAAATTCTAAGAACTGCTTCTACCAAAGCCTTTTGCCTTCATTAAATATAGAGTACTAATTGCTTCCATATGAGTAAGTTATGTCAACTTAAAAACTTGTTTTAAAAGTTTATATTGACATTTATGGGCTATTACTGTTATTTTTAAATGATTTAATAAAGGTTTAACTTCATAAACTTTTAATTTTGAATCATTATCCATCCATATAATATATATGAACAGTGGGACAGTGGGACTAGTAGATGATGTAATGGCTGGCCACTCACGTGGTTGACTGCAGTTCAAGTTCTGGACCTGGTGGGTTAAAACCTACAGTGGGGGTGTGTGTGCCCAAAATCCCAAGAGGAGAATGAGGAGAAGGGACAGTGGCATGGCTATCCCTCATGGGGGTGGTTTCTTACTTTCTGTAATCAAAAGCCCATGCACTCTGTGAAGCAAATGCATTATATTCTATAGACTACTGTGAAAGAATAAATAATGTACTACCGCCTATTTGGGACAATTTAAAAGGGTGATTATTTAATGATATATTACTGGATCTAAGTGAAGTAAGAAATTGTCCAGAACCCCAGGAGACAAGGCGCTGCAATGTTTATCATAATCAGCTTTCTCTAAAGCAGAACATTTTAAACTTTTTGAAATTAGAGCACATTTTCACTCTGAAAAAGTAGTAAAGACTCCAATAACACACTTTTTTTCCTTTTTGTTTCTTTTTTTTTTAAAGGGAGATTTTTGCTATAGGGTAAATGTGCTCACCAGAGACACAAAGAAAGACAGAGACAGAAAGCAAGCAATCAACCCCAGGGGGGATGTCCAAACTGCATTCTCTTCTCCTCCATTCTCCTCTTGGGATCTTGGGCATGTGTGCACGTGCCCACTGTGAGTTTTAAGCCTCAGGGTCCAGGACTTGAACCGCTGTCAACTTTGTGGGAGTCCAGCAATGTAAACATTATGCCATCTACTGGTCCACCAATATGCTTTCTTAAGCAAAAAGAAGATGAGGTTGTAGCTAGCTTTCTGGGAATGTGCCTGGCGACGTGTCATGCTTGTGACCTCCATTTGTCTTTCTTGTCAAAGTGGAAGTAAAGTTGAAAATCTCTAAAGCAATTAATGTAGCATTTATAGAAGTGACTAAACTCAATACGTACTAATGACTTCATTATTTTTGATTGATCTAACTAGAGTTCACATACAAATGATGACAACTGAAGTGAAACTGAGCTTTTTCCAAATACAGGCAAAATCTAGTACATTGCAGGATAAAACTTAACATCGTTCCAAACTTTGCATGAATCTATCTATAATTTGCAAAGAAGGAAATTTCTAAGAATTGCTTTTACCAAAGCCTTTTGCCTTCATTAAATATAGAGTACTAATTGCTTCCATATGAGTAAGCTATGGCAAAAATAAGCTCTGCGGGGCCAGACTATGGCACAGCAGTAAAATGCAACACTCTTCAAGGCTAATCTACATGGGAAGGCTCAGGGTTCGTGTCCAGAGATCTCCTGGAGGATGTTAGGCATACACGTTCCCGGTATCCAGTGCTGCTGAAGCTAAGTATGGATTGTAGCTTCGTGACCCTCTTAGCGGTATGTCCTACCCTCTGTCTTGTACTCTTTCTCATGGAAGAAACAAGTACCCTTTAAAAACTAGTTAACTACCCAGTGGCATGGTGGTTGGGGCACTGGACTCCTACATGGCCAACCACTGTTCGAGTTCCATATCTAGCGGCATGCTTTTCCACTTTCCGTTTCTCTTTCTCTGTCTCTCTCTCTGATCAATTAAAAAATATTAATAACAATAAAATAAAATAGTTATTTTTAAAAATAGTTGATAATGAATAAAAACAGTTAATATTTATTTACCACTCAAAACATGGCAAGTTTTATGCTCTTGTACATTATCTTATTTATGCCTTATGGAAATTTTTTAAAAGCATATATTGCCAGTAGTCTCATTTTTATGGCTGAAGAAAGTGGGACTTAGAGAGATTAAACTATCTAGCTGTTCAAAGCCCCAAGTTTGGTCCATGAAACCAGATCTGTCTTGATGTCATTGTCCATCTCTTCACCACTAAGTTACTCTTTCTTGTGTAGTTACCCCTTAACGCGCATTTGCTGACAATACTGATTCAATTCTTCCATTTCCCAGATTAAAGCCAACCCAATACATATAGATTAAATGGTTTATACAAAGTTACAAAATAACTAAAACAAAATGTATATGTCCTCATTTTGTTTCTTAGGTAAATATCTGGAACTACAGGATATGGGCCTCACAGTCACCTTTCTTTGAATTTTCAGAATGCTTACTCTGTATTGTAGCTGCTGAGACATTGATAACACAGTATGCAGTATTTATGTGTGTTTGTATTTTCTTAGGGGACTCTGATTTTCTTTTAGCATTTCCCATAATTCTTTGTACCTAGTTAGGTACAATATGTATTAGTAGAACGATTGAATAAATAAGGGAATGAATGATTCAGCATAATAATTTCCTGAACATAGATTAGAGAAACTACCAGGAGCCACCAAGGAAGAGGAAATCTCCTCCACCTGCCACTAACTCCAAGAGGAGTCCTCTAATACTATTTGTTTTTCATATTGAATTATTCATAAGCATTCTTTTGGAAAAAAAAACATTTCTTTTGCAAATTATGTTTTTGTTTGTTTTTAAAACATAGGTCTGGTTGGTACTATTTTAAAACTCATTTTCTCAATTTGGTTAATTAACTAACAAAATTCATTAGGTCTAGTGATCTTACTAGAAGGATTAAAAAGCAACTCAAGGGAACCAACAGGTGGCAAGGTGGTTGAGGCACTGGACACTCCCACATGACTGACGCCAGTTCGAGTCCAGGACCTGGTGGCTTGCTTTCTCACTCTCTCTCTCTCTCACTCTCTCTGATCAAATTAAAAATAAATGAATGAATAAATAAAAATAAATAAATAATTCTTTAAAAAATATTTTTTAAAAAATGCTTGCCTCCTGAGGCTCTTTAAAAAAAAAAAAGTAACTCAAAATATGTAAATTCTGGGTCTGACTTGATGGTGAAGTCAAAAGCAAACTGAACTATGTGGGGAAGCCACATAGCACACTGCCGTTCAGATTTCCTGTGTGCACCTGTCCAAGTTCCTGATGAGCTTGAGGTCTGGGGAGAAGGGATCATGGTGTGAAGAGACCATGTCAAGTATGCTTTTCTTTTTCTCCTCTAGTGTGCTTACATGCTTTCTGTCATGAACAAAATAAATGAACTTAACTGTTTTGAGGAAAATGGTGAATTGTAGTTTGATTTTTCAACTTGCTAGCTACATTTCTATACTTTAGATTCCTTAAATTATAGTTATAATATACCTGCCTTGACTGTATTTCTTACTATATCTTGGTAAAGATTAAAATGAAAAAAAATGTGTGTTAAAATGCATCAAAATGCCTAAAGTGATATGAAAACTAAGAATAATTACTGATTATATATTGTTAAATAATTCATTATTAGTAATTATTTTTTCATCTTTATTCTTTCTATAGTGCGGTCATGTACATACTATGTTCTCTACAGATTTTTTATTTTGCCAGAGGGCACATGAGTTGCTGGAGAGACAGAGAGAGGAAGAGAGGGGGAAATTGAAAAAGTACCCGCTTGTGGTGTGATTACACCACAATTCCCTCTCCTCTATTTCTCCCTCCTTTTGGTATTTTGGATTCACACACAGGTGCTCTGCATGTTTTTCAAGCCATGAGATCCGAGATTCACACTACACTGTTGGCCATGTGGGATCCAGCCACCTTAACCACCACACCCTGGGCTGGCCCTTCATGGGGTTGTTTCTAATCCTGTTCACTAAGTCTAACATTTGATTTATAGAGGGTGCTTCTTTTTAAACTAGATAGAGATATTTATTTCATGACTCCAGTGTACCCAAAATTAATTATCTAAAGGACTCACAGATCTTTTCATCACATGTCACCAAGTATGCCATCTAGGCCCTAAAGTTGATTGACAAAAATATAAAAATGTAGACCTACTATATACACATAGTGAAAAACTACATAAAAATATAAATATTCCTAGGACCACGTGGTCTATAATAGAATTGGAGAAATAAAGCATTTTACTCAAACATAACAGTGATAATTTGGACACATTCATTCATTCATTTCTCACTTGCTTAACAAAAAGCATTTATTGAATGATTAACTGTGTAAATATATTCAGGCCCTGTGCTAGAGGTTGAAATTACAAAGATGAAGTGGATAGAGGTTTACCCCTTGAGTTAGTAATAATCTGAGAAGAAGAAAAAGAAATGTACAAACAGCAAACCCAGAACCATTTGATAAATGTTAAAAATGGTATTATTATAAAGTACTACGGAAACACAATGAAAATAATGACTAACTCTGCCTAAGGACTTTGGGAAGGCTGCAAAAAGAATAGCATTTAAGCTTGGTACAAAACAATGTGTAGGAGTTTACCAGATTTTTTTTTTCTTTTAAATGGGAAAAGGGCATCCCCAGATAGAAAAGACAACATGTTCACACCAATGAAGATGTTAATAGAACATAGCATACTGGAGACAATGTGAAAACTAGAACAAGTATTTCAAAAAGAAGTTTGGCAGATTGTTTCAAGAACTATAAAAACACTTAGATCTTTAGCCCAGTAATCCCACTTATGGGAATTTATAGTATGTAAAAAATACAAAGGAAGAAAACTGTTATTTATAGCAGCAGAGACACAAAATAGAAATGAGCTCATTATCTAACAAATATAGAATACTTACATAGATTACATCAGTTTGATTATTTTATTATTATAATCATGACTATTTTAAATCAAGATGGAAAATTTATGGGCCATTATATAAATTTATAAAACAGAATAAAATTATATATTGTACCAGCCCATGGCTTGGTGGTTAAAGGAGCTGCATCCACATGGCTTCCCTAACAGTTCAAATCCCACAGCTGGAAGCTTGAAAAACATGCCAGGTGTACGTGTGTGCATGCCCAGAATACTGACAGGCTAAGAAAAGGGTATAGAGTGTGACCACACACCACTGGCGGAAGCTTTGTCCCTCTCTCTCTCTCTCTGTTTCTCTGTTTCTCTCTGTATATATGGCCTCTGGAAAATTTAAAAAAATTATAACTATTTTAAGTTATATGTATATACAGATAAGAAATGGAGAATAATATGAAATAAAAATCAAAACAGCAGTCAAAAAGTTTTGTCAAGGTGGTAGTGAGTTTTTTTCTTTCTTTTTCGTAGATCTGCTTTGTTGTGGGCATATCATTTAATAATTCAACTAACATTTGTTGATTATTTCATATATGCTAGAAGCATTACTAAACCCTCCTGTCAAAAAGATAAAGAAACTTATCACTTCTATAATATTTTTTTAAAATAATTTTGTTTCTCTGTGCCTTTGATAAAATAATGAATTCTACCATCTATCAAGACCAACCTAAATGCAGCCTATTCCAAGAAATCTTTTCAGTCTGTCCATCCCATCATTTCTAATCTCTCTCTAGATTTATCAGGCTTTTGTCTCTCTAGATGAAAGGTGTTGAGTTTGAGGAATTGAATTGGATGATCCAACATGTCCATAGTTGGTGTCCCAGGGGGCAGAGGGTGAGTGGAGGAGAGGAGAGTACACAGGAGTGTGTACGTCTCATAGTGAGGTCCACAACAACCTGCCTCAGAATCACCACAGTCTATGAAACTGCAGTGTTTCGTCTTCATCCCTCAAATTATAATTCAGTAGGTCACTGTGAGGCCAGAAACTGCATTTTTTCAACAAGCAACCTAATTCCTAGTCACTTAAATTTGGAGACACTTCACTATAAAATAGTAAGTGTACATGAAATAAGTGTATGTGCCTGCTGGGATTTTTCTCATGGAATGCTTTGTTTATATAAATGTTCATTTGAAAACTTCTTCTTGTGGATGAATTTTTCTCATATGTTGTAGTCAGTCCAGCTGAGCTTTGTTTCAGCTCAGGTTTCACGGTTTTGTTAATGGACAACAGTCATTCCTGGTAGTAAAAATAGGAGTTCTGTATGTGCATATGCTTGTGTTCATGCAGAGGATGGTGGAGTCATCTGTGGCTTTCTGTGTAGGGGTTTTCTCTGTCATTCTTACTTAAAATATCATTGTGTGATATCATTATGAAGGAGGGGAGGGAGACACTCAATAATGTCTGGCAAGCAATACTCACTGTCAAACAACAGTTTCTCATATGGTCTGTTAATACACCGAGATATGTAGGAGATTTAGTGGAGGCTTTTTTCTCCTTTTATTTTTTCCTTCCTCCTTTCTTCCCTTTCCTTCTTTCCTTCTTTCTTTTCCTTCCTTCCTTCTAAAAGGTTTTATTATGACTATGGCTTTTTGATTAGTTATTAATTAGCCACTAAAAGGTTTTATTATGACTATGGCTTTTTGATTAGTTATTAATTAGCCACAAAAAATATTTGGTCACTGATTTCTGTTTGGTTTAAAAGGATTGTCCTACTCATAATATTCTGGAGAAGGAAAAAAAGGCATTTCCTTATTAATTTTGTCCCTTAGGTCTTGAGGTTGGATCAAAGTGAATAATTAGTCATCCTTATGTCAAAGTAAGAGAAACATGTATTAATAGTATGCCAAAAAGCTCATAAAATATAAAAAAAAAATGAGTTAGGAATTGGCAACATGAATCCTAAGGAGATTATTCTTAAAAGAGCATGTCTCAGCTCCATTAATCTTTGACCTTAAACCCTCCAACCTATAAGTCAGCCAGGAGAAAACCAACTAGAAGGTTTCCATACAATCCACTCACTTCATTTTTATAAGCCATTGTTGTACATAAAATATACTGAGAATTTCTTTCTGGCTGGATTTATTTGTTAAATGCTTGGGGAAGCTTTGATCTGATTTCAGTGGGTTCTGATCTGATTAAGAAAATTCTGCTTCTCTCTAGAGGTCTAGAACGCTATCCTAAGAAATCTTTCTCAGTAAAAATGAATTCCTGGGATATGCATAATGAGCCTGGCTGAAATCTGCACATTTGTGGTTTTTAATTGCAGCAGCGAGAGAGGAGTCATTTAGCCAAGCACGTATCTTTGTAGGTACAGAAGAGTCATCCTATTTTAAATACTGCTATTTATATATTTCTTCTATATACATTAATCTTCCTTGTTCAAAAATATTTTCAACTAAAGTATTCTTTATTTTATAAAACTCAATGAGGGAAACTATCTTTTAATAGATAGCTCTAAATCACTACTATTTTATTGGGAGGGGCTGTTATGAAGCTGATCTCTGTTCTAATTTCTCTTGCTGAACACTACCACTATCACCTTTTATCACTAAAAAGTAACTTGGGGTCAGCAGGTAGCATGGTGGTTAAGGTGTTGTACTTCCACATGGCTGACTATGGTTCAAGTCTTGACAAGTTTTCCATTTTAATCATTAGAAATCCTGTGCATATGGCTTTCCCTGAGAGGTCTTTGCTATATAGTAGTGTGTCCTCACCAGAAAGACAGAGAGAGACAGAGAGACCGAAAGTGAGAAATCACCCCCCAGGGAGGATGAGCACACTGTAATTCCTTCTCCTCCTTTTTCCTCTTGGGATCTTGGGAACACATGCACACGCACCCCACATTGGTTTAAACCACAGGGTCAGAGCCTCAAACCAACTACGTGGGAGTCCAGAGACATAGCCATTACTCCATCTGCTGGTCCCTCCTGAGGAAGAATTTCTAATTTGAAACTCCAATGTAGCCCTGAGGTTCTTAAAGTATGGAGATAGAGTGCTTTTGAACAATTCAGACTCTTGAGATCCATCTTAAGTCAGTGATAGAATCAGTTTCCAATAAAGAACCCACAAATCTGCATATTTAACATGTACTTCATTTGTCCTTATACATTAACTTTAAGATCAGCTATTCTACGGGCTGGCAGGTGGCATGGTGGTTACAGGCACTGAACTCCCACATGGCCGACCACAGTTCCAGTCCTGGACCTGGTGACTTGCTTTCTCACTTTCCCTTTCTCTCTCTTGCTCTGACCCTCTCTGATCGAAATTAAAATAAATAAATAAATAAAAGACAAACTTGAATAAAAATAATTCTAAAAAAAACAGCTATTCTAGATCATTAAGGGTAGTTCTAATTTGGAAGGAACATTTGACGGATAGTCAGTAGATTTTCAGTTGATAGTTTCATAGATAAAAATGTTATTTAATTTTTTGAGTCTCAATTTCTTTACTTTTAACATTCCTTATAGTAATTTTTAGGACACATTGTTATTGAAGAGATTATTTGAGGCCATGGTTTTTGTTTCCTTTTACCTTTATAAAAAGCACATATACCTAGAGAAATTATCAGTACAAACAAACCCCACCATGATGAGTGGCAAGGGGAAAAAAAGATGTTATGAAATGCTACTCATTTAGCCTTTAATTACCTTCCCATCTTTAGCCTGTAGTTGCAAATATTAAATTAGTAGTTATTGGGAGCTTCATGGTCTCAAAGTAGTGCTTTGACAAGGGTTTTTTATTAGTGCTTTCTATTAGGGTTAAAAAATATTTTAAAATTATAGAAATAAAAAACAAAGAAAATTCACTATGATTTTCCACCATTCCTTTTTTTTTTGTTTTCTTAAATTTGAACATTTAAAAATATCTCCCTTTTCTATATTCCCTCTCAAGTGGAGCTTATTTCCTGAAATATGTCTTTTAAAAGTCATCCATGCATCTTGCTTCCCATTCATCATAACTGTGGTACAAATACAGATGAGAATTTGCATTTAAAAAAAATTCTTCAGTAGGCACTCAAATTCTTCTCAAAGAAGCATACTTAAAATTGCTACTGCTTCCTATTTTTATATTTCATAACCTACAAATACTCATTGGGGGCCAGTTCTATGGCACAGCAGTAATACACTACTCCAAAGAAGCCCATCCCACAGTTACAGTTCGAATCCCAGGCACTGTCGGTCAGAAACATAACACACACTCGTGAGAGTCCAAGATCTAAGGAGCTGGAGGAGGGAAACTGTAGTGTGAACAGACTCTGATAAGAGTGTTCCTCTTTCTCTTTCTTTTATTTTCTCTCTTTCTTTCCTTTTCTCACTCTCACATACATGCACTTTATCATGAATAAAGAAAAAAAGATTATTAAGGAGAAATTTTTCTTTTTTTTTTTTTGAGAGGTTTTTCGCTATAGGGCGTGTGCGCTCGCCAGACAGACAGAGAGAGACATAGAGACAGAAAGTGAGAAATCACCCCCAGGGGGGATGGCCATGCCACAATCCCTTCTCCTCCATTCTCCTCTTGGGATCTTGGGCACGCACGCACACGTGCCTGGCGTGAGTTTTAAGCCACCGGGTCTGGGACGCAAACCGCGGTTGACTACGTGGGAGTCCAGCAACATAGCCATTACACTAAGTGCTGGTTCCTGGAGAAATTTTTCTTTAAAAATAATAATTATGATCATTGAAATACTCACTTTACCATACTCTCTTTCCTGGGTAGCAAAGGCCTTTAGCCACCATCAGTGGTAGAGAGGTTTGGTACCTTTTGTTGTTTAATTGACATCAACTTTTCCTCTTCCTCTAAGTTTTATTATAGTGGTAATTGGTGATTTTTAAAAGCATCTTTAAATTTGCCAATATCTTGTTCACTTATTGTGTAGAATGGTAGAAGAATGCCACCAATAATTTAAGCCAAAGTAACTTCTCTGAAATAAAATCCATTATTTGTAAAATGAAAGAGTTAGGCTATTCAAACTGTCAAATCTCATGAAGTTAGAAAAATCTATTTAGTTTCAAGAGAATTATGACATGCAGTGTTCTCTCACACTGGAGTATGTGATGATAACCGTGGATAAATGAGTTTACGACTGAGCCCTGTCTTTCCTTGCTATGGGAGGTTCTCTCCCCCCACCCTGTCCCTCCCCCCAGACAGCTTTCCTGAGAGATTTCCTTGCCAACAGGAGCATTGATTTGTCTTGTAGATGCTCTAGTGTCCCAGGGTTCAAGGTGTGTGTGTAGCGGGGCCCTACTGCTCTGACCTTGAACACTATGGGTTTGGCAAAGTATGGGAGTTTGTGTGGTAGAAGTGACAGGAGGGAAATCACCTGAAGCTGGTCCTGAGTCGGTTCCCAGACACTTTGTCTAGGAATAGGAAAGCTTGGTGGGTGGGACGGAGAGAGCAAAACATTTAACAGACACAAAAATGGACAGTGATCCACTGATGGTAATGTGTAGGGATATGTCTTTGACTGGACCTAAGTGCAGTGTATTTATGCTGGGAACATTTGTTTTCTGTCTGTAAAGATGTACAGCAACTAGAACAAAAAGGCAAACCTTGATGGGGGAACAGGAACTGAGGACAAGGACTGCCAACACAGTTTATATGGGATGATGGGGGCACTGGGGCACTCTGACCCTCTGAAAACTGCAACAGGTGGTCCATCATTGCATTTGCTCGATTTCTCGTTTACAAGATGTCTTTAGAGGCTGCAGTAGCCCCCAATGTATAAAACCTAAAATTATAATTTGAGGATCACGAATTATAATTCTCATATTCCTTCAACCAGCCCTAATAGTATCCCTATAAATACTACCTTTCCTGGCCATATCTTGAAACATATAACTATTGTGGGGAGGAATAAGAATCTCAAGTCACTTGTCCTGTTAATTTTGATGAAATTAATATGTTGCTTTGCTTAAATAAATTTTTGGAAACATCTATGGACAATGACTTATCAGCTGCATCTGATCCAATTGACCATAATCTCTTTCTAACCCACTTTTAACCATTGGCTTCCAGGTTACTGTATATTGAGTTAGCCTCCTACTCATTCATCCTCATTTGGAGTTTTTCCTCTTCTTAACTTCTTCACTTTGGAGTGGCCGGCTTGGTCCTTCATGCTCCTTTCTTCTCCCTCTGAACTTCCTTGCCACTTTATGGTATATACGCACAGTACAATTTTTAAATCTTTTTTGTAAAAAAGGAAGAAAAGTTTAGGATTGAGAAAGCATGGTTTTGCTGTCTCTGCACTGTTGACATTTGGGACCAGATCTTTTTCCTTTTTTTTTTTTACAGCAAAATTTTTGCTTATAGGGCCTGTGTGCTCACCAGAGACAGAGTCAGAGAGAGAAAGTGAGAAAACACTCCATGGAGGAGATAGCCACACTTAGCCACACTGCAATCCCTTCTCCTCCGTTCTCCTCTTGGGATTTTGGGCATACACGCATAGCCAGCATGAGTTTCAAACTGCAAGGTCCAGGACTCAAACCATGGTCAGCTATGTGGGAGTCCAACACCTTAACCACTATGCCACGTGCTGGCCCTGGGACCAGATAGTTCTTTGTTATGGGATTGTCATGTGCATTGTGGTATGACCCACCCTGACTGCCCTCTGCCCTCTTGAGCCAGTAGTACCCCCAGTGTGATGACCAAAAAATGTCCATAGACATTATCAAGTGTTCCTATGATGGGCAAAAACCACTCTCCTAAACCACTGATTTAACATAAGTTTGTGGAAAAATATACTTTAATAATATAGATTATAACCATGGACTTAATTTGGCCAATATAGTTTTTTAAGTTTTTATTTTTATGTTATAGGAATCTGAAAAACAATAAAAGTGAACAATAGAATCTTAAGCCAAGATGAAATAAAAGTCAAATAAAACTCATTATTGGCAGAAAACTCAAGAAAATAGGTTTGGATGTATCTTTAGCCCAACTCCATTACTTGCAAAAACATGCACATTGTCTTGCCTTTGAAGCAGCTGTAAACAATATCCTAAAGAGAGATTCAAGTTCATCTCTGGCACTTCTTGATAATTGCATTCAGCAGAAAAAAACTAAGGCTTGGAGGGGTTCCCTTGCCCACATCTGGGAAAATAATCAAATCATTTACTTCTCAGCTCTTCACATTTTTATCTCTAAGAATCATATCATTTAGAAGAATTGTCACTAAAAATTACAAAGTTCTTAATACATGTAAGATGGTATTATTGTTTGCATTTAAAGATGAATGAACAGGAAGTTGGTAGGAATATGAAGGTCCTTAGCTAAGGCTCCCAGGACCTGTATCTGGCAGCTCCTTTGTACCCACTCCAACCTTATTTTCTTTGCATAGAAAAAAATTAAAAAGACAGGGCATCCTTCTTTTTTTTTTTCCCTTCAAATTTTTCTTCATAACAACTACCAGTCTTGTACTTCTAAACCTAAATGAATGTAGATACCATTATTTTAATTAGTTACTCAAATAATTAATTTTAAATTGGAAAGTGACATAAATTTGGGAGAAGGGATGTACAAAATGGTAACTGATAAAACTGGGCTCTGTCTCACCTCTTTTTAAAAAATAATTATTCATTTAATTTAATTTATTATTAATTCACCAGAGAGAGAGAGAAAGGGAAAGTGAGAAACCAAACCATCAGGTTCAGGATTTGGACCATAGTTGATTATATGCAGTCCAGCACCTTAACCACCATGGTGCCCTCCGCCCCCCACACTCTGTCTCACCTTTGAACTCAGCCTTTCTTGAAGCCAGATTTAACCACTAGTAACTGACATTTTATGTCCTTACAGAAATTTCCTATGTATATGTAATGACATATAAATGTGCATGTGTGGGGGGAGGGAGAGGGAGAGAGTGTAATGGATATAGCCTTGAACAATTTAAATTTTGTAACTAATTTTTGTTCAAATAACAATGTCTCTTAGAAATTTTTTTATGGCAGCACATTAGAACTTATTACTTTATATTTTACAGCTGTAGAGGAACTCTAAGATGATATCATAATTTATCTGATCAGTTCATTATTAATTAATAACTATTTAGATAGTTTCTAGTCTTTAGCTATTACAATGCTGCAAAGGACAGGTTTAATGTTGAAATTTTACTGTTATTTTCTTTTTTGATGAGAAGTGCTCTGAGCCTTAATCCTTTCTTTTAACATAATAAATTTTGATTGTTATGATTATGTTGTTATTAAATAAATAGGCCAAATAGAATGTGTACAAATACATATTTTAAAGAAATTGGAAGATGTTCTATTATTTCCTGAGAGTCAGTATTGAACATAAGAAAGAGGAAAGAAATTTGCAGAAAACTTGACAGGTCAATCTTTCAGGGATATATTTAAAATATAGTTCCCAAGACAAAATGAGTTTCATGATTTTAGCATTCTAGAACTTAGTTGCAATTTACTTATGATGGCACACCTATCTGTATTTATCCTCAGATTCATTTTTTTCAAGCAATGTCGAATTATTGTAAAATGTGTTAGAATTAATCTTTGGAAAATGCATGGATATCATTAAAAGTGGGCAATGAAAAGAAATGAAGAATAGTGCTCATTTTTTATTTATACAAATTCTATTTGTAAAGATAATAGTTTCTGGGGACCAGCAGTTAGCAAAATGGCTATGTCACTGGACTCCCATGTAGCCGACCATGGTGTGAGTCCCAGACCCAGTGGCTTAAACTCACGCTGGGCACGTGTGCGTGCATGCCCAGGATCCTGAGAGGAGAATGGAGGAGAGGGGATTGCAGCGTGACCATCCCCCCCCGGGGGGGGTGATTTCTCACCTTGTGTCTCTCTGTCTCTGTCTTTCTGAAAAGCGCACACACCCTATAGCAAAAACCTCTCACACACAAAAAAAGATAATGGTTTCTTTTGAGCTTTTAAAAAAAATAAATTTCCATGGTACTGTCATGTGAAACATATCATGGTCTCATCACTTATAACCTTCTCTGTCTATATGCAATCATCTCAGTTACCTTGAAGAACTATACAACCAATCTGTTATTATAGTATGATCAATGGAAGCAGATGTATTTGGGGATATACTTCCATATGGTATTCCAGATGTGTAGTCTTTGCTTACCAATGAATTATTGTAGATTTCAAATGAAAGGCAAAAAATAACTACATTATTTCCCATCACTGGGTAATACATTTGTTCTTCAGAATTTGGGAAACAAGATGTGCATCTTTTGGTACTTGTTTGTTTTTATATTTAATGATTGATAAAACGGCGTATTTATTGGAACTTAAATCAGCTTTAAAGAGGAGCAGTTCTAACTGGCAAAATGCATTTCTTAATGTCATGTAATTGCCTTTACAAAATCATCCCATAAAAATACTCATTATAAACATGTCATTCAAAAAAATGTCATCCATTAACTTGGAAATAAAATTATAATTACTATTATAAAGCTTTGAGGAGATTCTGCTAGGAGGGTTGCATGTTAATTGCATAGTTTAAGGCTTCTAAATTAATACTGGGAAAAAAAAACCATAATTATCTGAGGAGAAGCACGTAAGCATTTAAGGACTGGAGATGTTAAAAAAAAGTTTCCTTTCTGCTTAGTGATCATAATGGATTAGGAAGTAATATAAAGAAAATTCCCGCGCATGAAAATTGCTTTTTATTAAGGCCAGGGGCTTAGAGGGAGGTCCGTTCCCCTGTGCAGTCCCAGAGGGGCGCAAATTCAACACCGGAAACCGCCTATACTTTTTGAGAGCCGCGCGGGCTGGGCTGTGTACCAACAGCCTCGTCAACTGCAGACGGAACTGCAGCATCCCTTCCTGCAGTAGCGCGTCAGCCATTGGCTCTTCGCGACACGTGACTGATAAAGCCTTTTCTGTGTCTTTTCTCGCCCATCTGTGTGCAGGGCACTGATAGGCCAGGCTGATGCGCAGGCAATTTATCATCTTGATCTCCCACTGAGTCAGGGAGCTCTCCTGTCACCAGTATTGATTTCAGAGGATGGACTAAATTTCCTAGGATTTCCATTAAGAATTAAGAAAAAAGCTCTAAGCACGCAGGGTAGCCAGACAGACATGGATATGAGATGGCACTGTGAAAACTCGCAGGTAGCTTCTTCTATCACAGCCGCTGCTGAGCACAGCTTAGATCTGCAGCATGCAGGGTTTAAGATACCAGAAGCCTGAGAACAATAATGAAAATAAGAATAAACTCATTTGGATAAACTAATTTTAAGATTTATATTAAAATATTTCTTCTTGGAGATTGCATGTCAAATTTATGCACGCTGTATATGAAATATGGAAAGATTGTTTTAAATTTTAAAATGTCCTTAAACCCTGAGCATGGTTGCTTCTAGTTTTGTCTGCTGCTTTTCGCGAGCTTCAGAGGTTTTTCAGCATGCTTATGGCAAAAACAACCAAAACTTGTGTGTGTGTGTGTGCATATTCTGTATATATGTATTAACTTGTTTCAAGTAAAAGCATGAATAAAAGCTGCTTTCAATACTTGCCAGACTGCTTTATTACTGTTAATGAGTTGGTGAAAATGTTGCTTAAATATGCTTAGATTCTGACCATGCATGCTTTTGCGGCAGAGTGATATTTTTTTTGCTGAGAATTTGTAAAGGTGATATGTTTGAATTAAATGCATGTTTGGTACAACAGAAAATGTATTAGTAATAAATGACTAAACCTGACTAACTAATGGAAATATTTCATGATGATAAGATTTGAGTAACATTTGTTTACGTTAATTAATTCTGCTTACTGAAAAGATGCATGCCTGAGATAATGAGTGTTCTATTTTTTTAAGAAATATTAATTCTGGTTATTTTAAATGTAGTAAGATTTTCATTTTTAAAAATTCTTCCCAGATGACTTAAAAGCATTTTTTAAAAATTTTAACCTAGAGGAGGATTCTAAACCTGCTGTTAGTGTATGGAGAAATCATGTGCACGTTCATGTGTGTGTGAATTCTTTGGGGATTGTTTGATACCCTCCTAACTAGTCCTTATTCTCGTGAAGAGTGAAAATGCCTTGGCATTCAAACATTCCCTAGGCCCATGGGAATTAGAGCTAGCAGAAGCAAGAGGGTGGCCAGATGGGATTGGCATGCTTGGCAGTAAGTGGAGACAATAGGTGGGGGTGGAGCAGATGGAGAACAGAAGGAATTGCTTATCAGAGAAGGGGGGGTGGGTGCTTAATAGTGAAGGAAGCCTGGCCTCTCTTTTCAAGGGAAGTTCTGATTGCATCTTCTTTCAATTGTAAGACAGAATGTTGTGCTGTGGTGACAACTATTTTTCATTAAATTAGGGAAGAAATTCAGTGAATAGAAATTGCTTTACCAGGTTATAAATGCTATGTTGTCTATTTGTTGGTGTTTGTAACCCTTTTGTTTTTACCATGTTCAAGGGTAGTAGGAGTGAAAAAAAAATTAAGCTGTTGTGTTATTTGAGTTGGTGGGATCTAAATATAAATATGGCAGATACTACTAAATTTATTTACTAGACGTTGGATGATTCAAGCATCTGTAGGGTTTATAGAATTTTTCCATAAGTAATATTTCAATTCTGAAAATATTAATAGTCCATGCTAACTTAACTGCTATGATTTTTACTTTTGGCTTTTAAGTAGATGCTGATTTCAAGAATAATTTTTGAGCATTTTATTTAAGTATTTGATGATTTAATCATGAAACTTGGGCACTTGATCATTGCCTAGTTTACATTTTGAAATAAAATTAATTTCTCAGCATTCTCCAACAAGCCTTCTGCCACCCCAAGTTCCCAAAGAACTGGGCACAACCTTTGCCCAGAAAGGTCACAGGACTAGGAAAGAATGAAAGTTAATTTACTTCTGAATTCTGATATTTAATGATTCTTTAAAAATTCGGAGTGAACCTAGTCACAGGTTCTGATCTTAAGAAAATAGAATTTGACAAAAATTATGATACCAAAATGTAATAATAAAACACAAATTAAAATTTTTAGGTCCAGTGACAGGTCACCACTGCACAAGACTTGGGTCACCCTAAACAGTCAAGTTTTGCAGTGCATGCCTGTGATCTGAACCAACTGGAAGGCTGGGGCAGAGGATGGCAGGGGAGAGATTCTGTAAAAACAAACACATAAACAAAAACTATGTGTGTCTTATTTTAGAAAGTAAATAAATGAAATGTATTGGGTCATCAGAAAAGTCATGACATATTTTTTCCACGTTTTTCTCTGCAAAAATGTGTCATGACTTTTCGGATGACCCAACCTCTTGATCTATGGGTCCTCTACGTCTCACTTTATTTGGTTTGTGAATCTTGCTTACTAGAATATTTCCATTCTCTAAAGGGAAAGTTGCCATGTTGCTTATCTGTCTTGACTTATCTTTTGAGCCTTGCCTCAGCAAGAAATTATGACCTAAATAATAGACTTGCAAACCTTTTTTTTCTGAAATTCCTTAAAGTAAATTCAAAATAATTCAGTCTGATCACTTATATCAGTTTTCCCATGGGTGAAGAACTAAGCCAATTTCTTAGCACTTCAGCAGCCCTCCTCTTAGAAAGTAACGGGAAGCATCCACTGAGCAGCACCATGCTCCTCACTTGACAAATTCCCTTTCACATTTTCAAGACATATTTTTTCCACGTTTTTCTCTGCAAAAATGTGTCATGACTTTTCGGATGACCCAACCTCTTGATCTATGGGTCCTCTACGTCTCACTTTATTTGGTTTGTGAATCTTGCTTACTAGAATATTTCCATTCTCTAAAGGGAAAGTTGCCATGTTGCTTATCTGTCTTGACTTATCTTTTGAGCCTTGCCTCAGCAAGAAATTATGACCTAAATAATAGACTTGCAAACCTTTTTTTTCTGAAATTCCTTAAAGTAAATTCAAAATAATTCAGTCTGATCACTTATATCAGTTTTCCCATGGGTGAAGAACTAAGCCAATTTCTTAGCACTTCAGCAGCCCTCCTCTTAGAAAGTAACGGGAAGCATCCACTGAGCAGCACCATGCTCCTCACTTGACAAATTCCCTTTCACATTTTCAAGAAGAAATACAACCTACAGACAGAACTTCAGACAGATACTGATATTTTGGAGGGTTAACTGGTATTCAATAAACAAAATGACCAGAGAGAAAAGATAAAAACTGTCCATAACTTTACACAATCATGGTTACTTAATAGGCTAAGAACCATATTCGCCTTATAGGCAAGCTGGAATGAACCTAGAAAGCCCTGAAGTGGTATTAAACGTCTGGTCACAACAGTGTCTGGGCTCAACTGCTGAGCAAACTTCTCACCAAGACATTAACCAGGAAAATGCTTACATAGTTTTAAAATGAATGATGTAGCATTGCATATTAGGGATGTTTTGGGTAGTTGTGATGAAATGTTACTGTCTATGTGCCTTCCATATGTTCCTTTAATTTATGAAACGTGCTCATCCCACAGCATCTGGGTGCATTTATAAACTACAAGTGCAGTCAATGTACTGGATGGTGGATGCAGTAGGCAGAAAACTAACTGATGGGAAAAGCCCTCTTAGTTTATACATCTTAGACTTTGAAAGTGGGGGGGGTGGGGGAGCATGTAGCCCAGGACTTTAGGCTTTTAACTCTACAGATGCCCCTCAACTTATGACGAGGTTACTCCCTGATAAACAGACTACCGATATGAAGTTTAAACATGGCAGTTGCCCGTTATCCACAGTGTCACTTTCTGCAGTTTAAGTTTCCTATGGTCAACTATGGTGTGAAAATAATACAGTACAATAATATATTTTGAGAGAGATGTGCCATACTGACATCAGTTTTATTATAGCATATTGTTAAAATTGTTGTATTTTATTATTGCTTCTTGTTGTAAATCTCTTATTGAGCCTAATTTCTAAATTAAACTTTACTATAGGAATGTATGTATAGAGAACACAGTGGGGCTCGATATTGTCCCAGGTTTCAGGTGTCCACTGGGGGTCTTGAAACATTGCCCACAGATGAGGGAGAACTTCTATATTTTAAGAACTTAGCTTGTACTCTGCCCACTTGGAAAATAAAGCATGTGAAACCATATTTCACCCTGTCATAATTAGTGCTTTTAATTCATAATTACAAACACTAGCAATATCCATACTTGAACAGTGTTAGTGAATATTACCTTTTGCGTACACCCAGTGAGAACTTACTGTATTTGGTCATTGGAAAAGTCATGTTGCATTTTTGCATAGAAAAACATAGAAAAAGGGTCCAGCAGTTAGTGTTATGGCTGTGTTGCTGGACTCCCATGTAGTCGACCACGGTTTGAGTACTGGACCTGGTGGCTTAAACTCACCTGGGCGCATGTGTGTGTGTGCCCAAGATCTCAAGAGGAGAACGAAGGATAAGGGATTGTGGTGTGGCCATCCCCCCTGGGGGGTGGGGTGGTGGGGTGATTTCTTGCTTTCCGTCTCTCTGTCTCTCTTTCTGTCTTTCTGACGAACACATGCACCCTATAGCAAAAACCTCTCAAAAAAAAGAAAAGAAAAGAAAAGAAAAATATAGAAAAATACATCATGACTTTTCCAATGACCCAATATTTAGTTTTTTCTTCCACCACCTATTTCTCTGCTCCCAGTGTAGTGTTTTGTTTGCTACTTTACCTGCAGTTTATGAACTCGATTACCTCTAGGTATAAAACATGGCATGCCATTTGCTCCACAACTCAAGAATATTAAATGTAGGGAACCAGCAGTTAGCATAATGGCTATGTCGCTGGACTCCCACGTAGTCGACCGTGGTTCGCGTACCGGAGCCAGTGGCTTAAAACTCATGCTGGGCACATGTGCGTGCATGCCCAAGATCCCTAGAGGAGAATGGAGGAGAAGGGATTGCGGTGTTGACCATCCCCCCTGGGGGGTGATTTCTCGCTTTCTGTCTCTAGTCTCTGTCTGTCTGGCGAGCGCACGCGCCCTATAGTCAAAATCTCTCCCCCACCAAAAAAAAGAATATTAAATGTAAGCAATTAATAAACTCAGAATACTATGACACCAAGTTCTGATACATACATATATATATAAAACCTTTGAATTTCTTTAATTTCTACTAAAGTTTCTAATATTGACTCAGAAAAATTGATTTTCCTTTCTGCTGTCTTATTTACATTTACTTGACAGCTGATGTTTAAATCTGAAGGTCTCCTTCCCTCATCCCTCTGCCAGGGAGAATGGCACTAAGCACAGTGTTGTGGAAAAGGCCAGCAGTTTCCAGTATACGGACTAATAGCAGAGGATCACAGAGAATTACAAACCTATGGATAGTTCTAGAATTCCTTAGAAAATTCAAGACAGTTTGATTCCGAACTGAAAAACAACCACAAAAAAGCAAAAATATATGAGAGATGTCTTCTACTTTTATGTCATCAATTATGGGTGTTTATCACTAGGCATTTCCATTTTCTCCTCAAATTTTCACCAAGTAAATAGTTGAATTTACTTGATGAAATGTTAGGGACTATCTCAGGGCTATTTCCCAAAAAATCAATGATAGATTTTTCATTTCAATGTTTTGCTGTAATCTTTTTTTTTTTTTTTGATCTATGTATTAAGCCACAAATTCTTTAGGTTTTGATAACAAGACAGTTCAAATATTTCTCCTATTATTTTCCCCAAGTATACTGTAATGTTTGTTATAAAGGCTCTATGACTTTAGGTGTTGTTTAATGTAAAAAGGGAAAATGAAGGTTCAACCATGGCAGCACAGCAGCAGTGAGATGTTCTGTGATGCTGTAGCCATATGGAAGATCCCAGGGTGGTTCTCAGGTCAACCCATGCATGTTGAGTGAGAAGGCTAGGGGAGCATTATGACCTGAGACTCCACTGAGGGTGCCTCTCTTTATTGTGAAAAAAAAATACACATATAAACTTTTAAAAAGACAAAAACTATGGCAGGGATAACTTGAGTATTATTTTAGGGAATCAAAAGAAGACAGTCCCGGGACCAGCAGTTAGCATAATGGCTATGTTGCTGGACTCCCATGTAGTTGAACATGGTTCGAGTCCTGGACCTGGTGGCTTAAACTCACGCCGGGCGCGTTTGCGTGCGTGCCCAAGATCCCGAGAATGGAGGAGAAGGGATTGTGGCATGGCCATCCCTCTTTGGAGATGATTTCTCGCTTTCTGTCTCTCTGCCTCTCTCTGTCTGTCTGGCGAGCGCACGCGCCCTATAGCAAAAACCTCTCCCTCCCCCCCAAATAAATAAGATAGTCCTCAAAAGACAACATCCTGAAGTCTGTATGCTTCCACTTTAGTGCTTCTTAAAAAATTAAATGATAATAGATCTTATAGGATAGCACAAGATTGGCTCTAAGCCTTGTTCCCCCCCAGAATATTTACTAAAAATATAATTAGGTAAGTTTACAGCCTAGATTTCCTGATAAAGTTATGAGTAAAGTGGAAGTCTAACACTTGGAGCAATACCTTCACCTGACTCATTTTCTCACATTTTTCAAATTGAAAACTGTACTAGTGAATAACCAGAGACAAAATTCCTTCCCAGTAAATCATCCAGTGAAATAAATCTGCTTATATGGAAAAAAATATGTACACAAGCATACATTACATATGTAAGCCACAATGTATATATAACAAAGTATGATTATATATTCAAAGTTAAAGCTGCCTTTATGACTTAAAACACTACTGTTTTACTGTCAGATAAAAAATTTTACATGCAATTTTTATTTTTTTAAAAGTTCCTTATGGGTGGGCCCTAAAGTTCAATGTTTAATGGAGTCAGATCCTACATAGCCAACTACAATTTGAATCCTATCCCTGGTGGCATGAAAAACACGCCAAGCATGTGTGTAGGTGTGTCCAAAATACAGACAAAACTGAGAATTGAGGGAGAAGGATTACAAGGTTGCCACACCCCAGTGAGGATGCTTTCTTTCTCTCCCTGGAATACATGCAACTCCATGTATTTTAGAGTTACATAATTAGAGCCTTGTGAGTAAATTTTCAATTCCTCATGTGTGAACTATCTACGTAATGAATTACCTTTGCATGACCAGATGTGCTTTTTAGACCATTTACCCTCCACTGGCTTAAAAATCATTGTTTTCAATTATATACCATGGCCTCCTTCATTAGCACAGCTAGATTTGAATGGTTCACCTACTCATTAGATTTTTAGTAGAACTGCAGTATTGGGAACCAGCAGTTAGCGTAATGGCTATGTCGCTGGACTCTCACATAGTTGGCCGTGGTTCGCATCCCGGACCCGGTGGCTTAAAACTCACGCCAGGCGCGTGTGCGTGCGTGCCCAAGATCCCGAGAAGAGAATGGAGGAGAAGGGATTGCGGCATGACCATCCCCCCTGGGGGATGATTTCTCGCTTTCTGTCTCTAGTCTCTCTCTGTCTGTCTGGCGAGCGCACGCACCCTATAGCGAAAAAACCTAAAAAAAAAAAAAAAAAAAAAGAAAAACTGCAGTTTTTTCCTAGTT
>NW_006160142.1:1674008-1697925 GCF_000334495.1 Tupaia belangeri chinensis | reverse complement strand
GTGGCGAGCGCACCCACCCTATAGCGAAAAAACCTAAAAAAAAAAAAAAAAAAAAGTAGAACTGCAGTATTTTCCTAGTTTAATGTAGTATGTATGTGAAATGTGTTTCTCTATAAAACATTGCTAAATATATTAGCTGTTAAATATTAATTTTAAAGAGTTCATATAAGAAATCAGAGATTTGGAAGATGTGTGAAGACTGTATTTAGCCTTCAAGAAGTGTACCATCTTCTTCCAGACTATTGAAAATTGTAATATGTAAACTATTCCTAAGCATGTAGCTCCCTATTCTTTGTACGTTTGATAGTTCAGCTCTGTTAAAATGTCAATGGTTTGATTGATCTATATCAGAACTCTGCTAGATATCATAGATGACCCAAAAGAAAATAGGATACTGGCTGCCTTAAAAGTCCAGTTGAGGACTCGAGACATACATAAAGCCAGAGTGCTAAAGGCTGCACTGTCTTACACCACAGTGTCAATTAATGAAACACTCATTTGCCGATGGTCTGATGTGTACTTCAGAGTAGCTTGAAGAAAGAGAGAGTATAATGTGGATTACTATTATTTTGCTCTTCGTTGCCTGTGCTTATTTGAACAGCCCTGGTTACTCAGTTACAAAAGAAAATATACCACTAAATCAGGTGAAATCAGGTGAGCTACTCATCCCGAATATCAACACCAGCCTCTAAGGTGGTTGCTAAGAGCCCTGAAGATACTTGAATAGCAAGCAAAGTCCCAAGTAGCTTGTCTCAGAATCAGCCAAGGTGATTGATTCCTGTTCTACATGTTCTCGATGCAACCTATTGATTTTTTTAAAAGCTAGTTTTTATGCTTTATGAATAATAAAGGTAATACCAACCATGTACAATTTTTTGTTGTTGAAAAGTCATCTGCATATTTAGTTTGTATTTATTCTCTTTATTTCCTTAAAATTAGCCATTGTGGCTAAGTATTCTCCTTTAAAATACAAGAAATTAGTTTCCTTTTATTGATGAGATGATTTGAAATGGGGAATCATTTTTCCAGTAGTAAATTAGACACTTTGGTGTGAGTATAACTGTCTTAGGCCATTAGGGTCTAACCGAGTGCATTTGTAAATTATTCCAGCAGTAATTTTCAGTATGCCTGTTCTACTTCCTTCTTTCTCTCTTGATTTTCTTTTCTTTACAGCAATATGGGAGTGTGGGTGGGGGGTGAATATGGGTAGGAATGGGTAGTAAGCAAGAGTCTGACTTTAAATGAGACAATTTTAAATAAGTGATAGTAATTATATAAATAGTCTATACATGCTATTAGAATGATTATCAATACTATCATTTTCTGAGTAAGTAGAATAAGATACAATGAATAATTATGGGACATTTCATGAACCATTCATTAGAACTGACTGAAATTATATCTAGCTATAAAATATCAAATTGAATAGTTCTTGATTGCTTTATATAACCTCAGGCTAGAGATATGTAAGTTTAGGTCACTCTTAAAGGTGGCCATTGCAGTAAGTGGTTTCTAGAGTTCCAGCTTTCTGAAAACTTTAGTAAGATTTGAATTATAATACAACATATCTCTTTAAACAGAAGACTACCAATGCAATAACAAAATGTATACTGACTTTATCCAAATACATACCGACTTTATCCTACCTCACTTATACCTAGTAATTACTTAAGTGATGCATTAACTCTTTGTATTGGATTGTTGGAAAAGTCACAGTGTGTTTTTCTGTTCTTTTATGCAAAAATACACCATGACTTTTTTAATGACCCAATAATAACTTAGAAAGAGATAAAAAAAATTTAAAGTGATAAGATTAAGTAAAAACTGTATGTTTGGCTTACTTGAAACTGAAATGAAAGAACATTTCTGAAAACATTCCATCAGAGCAAGGAAAAAACATTTTATGTCTGTAAGCATAACAAAAGGCAGAAGGATGTATAGATTTTTATGGTTATGATTATATTTCTTTCCTTTATGAAGGTATCAGCACTTTAAAACAATTTTTGTTAGAGGACATGTGCAATCACCAGAGAGACAAAGTGGGAAAGCATCTCCCACATGGGGATGGTCATATTGCAGTCTCCTCTCCTCCATTTCTCTCTCTAATTTGGACACACACACACACGCATGTACACACACAGCATATTTCTCAAACCATTAGGTCTGGGACTTGAATCATACAGCCGACCATATAAGATCTAGTCACCTTAACTTCCATGCCACTGACCAACCCAGAGCTTATTCAGTTTTACAGCATGTTCTTTTAATTGATTTATTTAATCATACTGGAGAAAAGCGTTACGTTTACTGATGTAATGAAGACAGCAACTTAATTTTTCAATATTTGATTTCCCTATTTGTGACATAAGAGGTTTCAGTTCTAATACTTCATAACTTTATTTTTTTATTATGTATTTTGTTTCTTTCATGAAAGAAAGAGAAATAGGCAGTTTTCACAGGACTTTGTCATGCCACAATCCCCTTCCTCCAGCCCTCCAGTTAGTAAGGATCTTGGGTATATCCTCACTGTGTTTCAGGTCAACCTGGAATCCAAACCTATGGTTGACAATGTGGCTTCCAGCACTGCAGTTTAGTCTAGTACTGAAAGTGGCTCAGCCATTTCATGATTTTAGGGTGTAAATGAAAATTAGTTTCTTCTAAACAAAGCTTTAAAGAAAAGTAGTTTTAGAAGCATAGACTGCTTTTCATTCTGTTAAATCATCTCGCCTGAATTTTGAAGTGAATTTCTGTCTGGGATTTTCTTATGGAATTTTCATTTTGAAAGTAGTATGAGAATAATTGAGTCGTGACTAGCATTAATGAGAGGGAAAGCATTTACATTTCCAAAATGAAGAATACAGCATCTCATTAGCATTCCTTGGGTAAGCCTGGTAGATTTCAGAGAATTGGCAATTTGGAACCCTAAAAACTCACAATAGGAAATGCTATAAAAGAAACAGTATCTTGACAAATGAAGAAAAGATTTTGAAATGTGCATCTCACAAAAGCAAGCGACCTTCTGTGAAATCAAAGGAATGGGTCTCTATTCTGCCTGTTCTTACATCCCAAATTCTTCTCATTTGCTAAAGATCTTGAATTTATTTCAAATCTATTTTTCATACAATGGATGCTAAGGAACTAAATTATTCATTGTAAATGAAAATATTTATTACCATGTGTCAAGAAACTCTGATTCCCTCTCTGGTCTTCTTAATAAGCACCCCATGGTGTAAAATCAGGAGCTGAATCTACTAAATAATTACCCACGTGAATGCTGTACCTACATGTGTATATTTTTAGATTTTATATGAGTAAATATTTTATAAAGTGCTGCATATTCTGGACTAAAATCTTTCATCTCCAAATCAGTTTCATATTGTCCTCTAAGAAATAAGGTGCACTGTGGCTTCTAATGGAAGTGAGAAGGAAAGTGATGATAGGAGCTATTGACAACACAGTCAGAAAAATTCTCCTCACTAGTATGTATGAAAAAAAAAATGTTTAAATACCAAATGAGATCCTCAGAGAACAAGACTTTGTAAGTATTTTTCTATAAATGTGAAAAAAGAAAGTGAACCTAGATTGGGAACAAAAGGTTAAGCATATAGGACAAATTTGTTATGGATGTTCCTAATTTGTATATAAAACCTAATATAACTTGCAAATGTCAATAGTAACTGAAAATCTGTAGCAGGGAAATATTATGACACAAGGAAACAAAATTAGAACTTTGACTTTGACATTTATAATTTTAAGATCTCCTAAAATATGGAAGAGAAGTAATTACATATTTAATGTGTGTTTGTTTTGCTGAGTGAAAACCGTCTGCCACTCACCAGGACTAAGAGGATACTTTAGAAAACCAGTAGTTTGGAATACAAATGGATATGTGCAGTAGAATTTTAGATTTTAATGTGATCTTGTAATGAAAGATTTGACTTCCACAACAGTTAGCTTGAACAATTTTGACCTTAAAGCATTCTCTGGGCCCTGCAGAGCTTAAGAAGCATTGTGGCCCACTGAATCATGGAAGGAGAAGAAGGTCAAGATGTTAAAAGAACTGGATGACCACACAACTTTTGGCCCGTTCTCTTCACTATGGCCATATCAAGTCCAGACTTGGACCTGTTGCTGCAGCTCTGGAAGACTGGCTGATTTATCATCCTGAGGGGCTTATTGGCTAATAATCACCTGTTATATATACTATTATTTTATCAGAAAAAAAGTTCTCTCACTATTTTAAACTTCCCTTAACTAACAGATTTAGCTCTGGGAAAAGTATTAATGGGTTCTGAAAGAGCTTTTCTCTGGTAAAGGACGGCAAAATTCTCTACACAGCATGTTTCTGTTCTTTGACTTAAGGTTCAGTGTTAAACAGGAGTGAAGCCTTTGCCGCCACAAGGAGAGTTAAATCCGAAAGACATAGTTGACTAGTCCAGTGTGATGGATGCCCTTACTCGTACATTTCATAACGCTCTATTCTTTTCAGCTCCATTCTAGAATTTTAAAATGAAGACATTTCACTTCTCACTGAGTGAGAGATTAATTCTACTGTCCTAGTCTGAAAAAGCTCTGTCATGAATCTCTGTAAAATAGACTGAGATCCCCTTCTAACCAAACATGAGTGGAGAAACCCTGTTCTTTCCTTTTCTACTTCCTTCTGCTCATTCTTTTTCTTTATTATTTTCTATTTCTTTTTCCTCCTTCTTTTTATCTTCTTACCCCTTTTTCTGCTAGTGGCATGTACTAATTTCTTCTGCACCATTCTTGTCATTTAAGAATTTAATTTTCAAACTAATATATAGCTATAACATTTTGGGCCGTTAGGTGGCATGGTAGTTAAGGGTGCTGGACTCTCACATGGCTGAATGCAGTTCTAGTCCTGGACTTGGTGGCTTGCTTTCTCACTTTCCTTCTCTGTCTCTCTTACTCTATTCCTCTTGGGTCAAATTTAAGTAAATAAATAAGGTTAAATAAAATAATGCTTTAAAAGAAATTTCAAAGTTGCCACCCATTATTTCTAGGCCTCAAGAAGGTGAGAAAATCCACCAAATTCTTTGACACTGGAAGCAAATGTGTAGAGCACAACTTAATATATAAATGAATAAGGATTCTATTGTATAATGGTTGGAAAACAAGATTATATTATACATATATACATATATATTTAACAATTATACATTGTTGTAGCTAATTGGACAGAAACTATAGTATCCATGGGATATATTGACTATTTACATTTTAGTGAATCTGAAATTTCTTTTTTAATTTTGTCAAGCTTTTATTTAAATTTTTATTTTCTCTTTTAAATCAAAAGCATACTTGTTATTATTTTTAATTTTAATTCTACTACATTTATAATTATTTAACATCAGTCTTAGGATTTAATATTCAGAGCTAAATGATGCAAGAGTACGCAAAAATAGTGATACTAGAAATAACATGTCAAATGAAAATATATTCCTTCCTCAAATAGTGGTGAAATTGTCAATATTTTATCTATGTTAAAACCAATAGTGGGTGCCATGGTGGTTAAGGTGCTGGACGCTCTCATGGCCAACTATAGTTTGAGTCACAGACCTGTTGGCTTATTTTCTCACTTTCCTTCTCTCGCTTTCTCTGTCTCTCTCTGATCAAATTAAAAATAAATGAATGAATAAATAAAGTTAAATAAAAAATTCTTTAAACAATACAAAACAAAACAGGGAACCAGCAGTTAGCGTAATGGCTATGTTGCTAGACTCCCAGGTAGTCGACCACGGTTTGCGTCCCGGACCCGGTGGCTTAGAACTCACACCGGGTGCGTGTGCATGCATGCCCAAGATCCCGAGAGGATAATGGAGGAGAAGGGATTGCGGCGTGACCATCCCCCCGGGGGGTGATTTCTTGCTTTCTGTCTCTATGTCTCTCTCTGCCTGTCTGGCGAGCGCACGCGCCCTATAGCGAAAAAAACCTCTCCAAAAAAAAAAAAAAAAAAAGCAGAAGACCCCAGTATCTATTCCAGGTATTTCACTTTTGACTGAGTGATGAATTATTTGTAATCAATGAATTTCATTTCATTGATAAAAGATTAAGTCCTGTACATAATTATTTCATCTATGACTGTCAGCCACACATTTTATGAAATAGAAGATTATTATGTGTATTACATATTTATATTTTTTTTTGAGAGAGAGATTTTTACTTTAAGGTGTGTGTGCTTGACAGAGAAAAAGAGAGATATAAAGTGAGAAATCACCCCCCCCCCAGGGGGGTTAGCCACACTGCAACCCCTTCTCCTCCATCCTCCTCTTGGGATCTTGGGTATGCACAAGATGCACTTAGTATGAGTTTTAAGGCACCAGATCTGGGACTCGAACTGCAATCGACTGCATGAAAGTTCAGCAATGTAACCATTATACCATCTGCTGGCCTCAGCATATTTATATATTTTTTTAACTTTTTATTGTGCAGTAATTATAGATTCATAGAAAGGGTCAAAGGATGATAGATACAAGGAGATTCCTGCAACCTTTACCCAGCCTTCTTGCCATGTTAATATCTTCAATAATTATAGTATAGTATCAAAACCGGAATATTAATCTCTGTCATCATAGATAATTCATATTGCACCAGTGGTTATACAGATACCTGCTTGTGTGCATTTGTAGCTTTGTGCAATTTTATCACATGCGTAGCTTCTCATAACTACTGCTACAATCAAGATATTTAACTGTATCATTGCCATAAGACTTCTTTGTGATACTGTAGATTAGCACATTTAGAGGGAGCTGAGGAGTCATCTGCTCTGCCCGATTTATTTTAGATGAGGAGTGATGTGGCCAAAGTCAATAGGTTAGATAACTGATAGATCTCTTAGTCAAACCTTAGATTACCATGTTCCATCTTGGGCCAGGTTTAGGAATTGTGTATTTATAAAGTAGTCGGTTATTCAGGAATTCTAAAGTTAAGAGATTTGAAGCAAACAAAAGTTGTTGTAGTAGTTGAGTCAGACTATTTCATCACAATTTTGGATTTTTTAAAAATGTGTATTATAATTCTATTACTGGACGTCAATAAGTTAAAGGAATAATGGCAGTGGAAGCATTAGGTTGGTATTTTAGACAAAGAGTACGTGTCATACAGTGATAATGTGCTTTGCCTCATAGGGCCCAGTATGGTTTTGCATGATGAGCAAGCAACTGGTCGAGTGATCTATGCTTTATATAATCAATACTTTCCACCCAAACAATTGGCTATCTGCACCCTTCCGTTCACATACAAACCCACCAGATATTTTGGGATACTTTTCCCCTTATAATTTGTCCATAATGCTCACTTCAGTTATCACTTATAAACTGTTGAGATGAGGTTTAGGAAGAAGTTGGGAACCAGAAGGGGCCACAACATATAATTTGACCCCTAACCTGTCCTACGTACACTATGGAAGTACTATGAGTGCTATTACCTTTGTGTAGGAATCTGGTTTTATAAAATAGCAGAACATGTACCACAGGAAGTAAAAGATGTCAAAGGCTATTTGATATATATTTGAAAAGAAAAAGAAGAGAGAAAGAAAGAAAGAAGAAAAGAGAGAAGAAAAAAAATAAAAGAAAAAAGAAAAGAAATGAAGTGAATCTATCATCAGGGCCCACCAGTGGCATGGTAGTTAACGTGGCTGGACCCACATTGCTGTGTGGTTGGAATCCTGGACTCTGCAGCTTGAAAAACAGGCTGGGCACATATGTGTGAGTGCCCAAAATTCTGAAAGGAGGAAGAACTGAATGAGAAGGGTTTGCAGCCTGACCATCCCCAATGGGGAGGTGCCTTCTCATTTTCTCCCCCCCCCCCATAAGCAATGTGCCCTCTGGTAAATTAAAAAAAAAAGTATATTATCAAGTGAGTACAACACGATGTGATGCTCATTGTTGAAGAAGATTAATATGTCTATATCTGTGATTAACAATTATGCTGTGACTGCATGCTATGAAAAATCATACAGTACCCCCCCACCACAGACACACAATAAATTAATATTTTTAATAAGAAAAAAAGTGGAACGGAATTTATTTGGAAATGATGTGACTCTAAAGACTCTTCTACCATATTAGCATCATAGAAATTAAGGATGTAAGAGACCTATTAGCTGATTTGTCCTATTTCCATAGAAATTTCAATGAATATATTTCAAAAGGCCTAATCAATTTTTGTTTAAAATAAACAGGAACTCAGTGCAGATTCTTGTTAGAGTTTGAAACTGCTGATTGTTGTGGTTTGCAGATTGTTTTTCTTTTTAGATCCACTTGACAGTTTGCATAGCTAATTACTGTGTTCCCATTTGTTTAATCCCAGCATTGCTATAGGCTTTTTAGGGTGGGTGCTGGGAGGAGAATTGCACTACTACAGTTTTAAGGTATATCAACAAACTGTTAAAGCAGGAGTATGGGGTTAGAGAGAATGTGTGTGTGTGTGTGTGTGTGTGTGTGTGTCCATGTGCATGTTTTGGAAGATGGGTCACAGTTAAAGCAGCAAAGTGAATTTAAAAACTGCCAGGGTTCGATAGCTAGTAGTGCTTTTGGGAAGGGTTTTTGTCAGTAACCAAATGCAAGGGAGAATGGGATGGATGGATCCCTTGTGGTCTCATTTTATGTAGGGCACTTTGTATTGTGATCAATCCTTTGCAGTGAAAGTTTTTGCTAGGAAAACTGAAGAATATATGCCTTTAGAAATTCAGCTTTTCCTGGCTGGTAAATTAATTTAAAATATATGAACATATATGGGAAAGCCATATTGTACACTGTAAAGATATATAATGATTAAATGTAAATAATAATAAATATATGTACATATGTACACATATGTATTTATATGCATTTACATGCACACTAATTTAAATCGCATAGTACTAACTGTAGATAGAAAAAGCCTTATAATTTGATGAAAATTTGTTTATGTTTATTTTCTGTTCTAAGTAGATAGCTTTAAAACTTTTCAGTTTTAGAGTTCTGTGGATTGCCTTTATGGGAAAAAGAACCTGCAGATTTGTGCAGACTTTGGAATTTAGAACCATTAACTGAACAATTTAAGAACTATTGAGGTAGTGATGGCTCAAATGAGATGATGTCTTTTGCATATCTTTTTGTTAATGCTGGTGCACTTTTTCGGGGGGGGGGCTGGGAAAGTGTTGGTTTAATTACTAGAATTACATTCTTTTCCTTCTTTTCTTGTACTATAGGATGGGACTCTTTCAAAGAGATCTTTCACAATGGATTAAACTGAAATTTTGTTTTAATACAATGTCCCTAAATAATTAAAGATGCTTCTTGAAAGATATGTCTATTTTGAATGAGGAAATAAATGTGAAATTCAGTAGAAAATTTTTATAGTTATTTTATATTGGGAATACAATTCTGTTTGCAACAATAGTGAAAGTGATTATTGTTGCATTTACATATACAGCTTCTCTTAGAGCAGCCAAACTGGTGAAATTGGTCAGCTAAGAGCAGATAATGAATAACTAGATCTTTACATTTGCATGCATGCATAAATAAATAAATAAATAAATCATATTTTGTGGTTTCTGGTTGCTGTAAGTGACAGAGACAGTTATTTTCAAACCTTTCAGGACACAATGAATGGCAAACATTGTGTGCCTAGTGATTTGAGCCTCCACATATGAACTCCTTTGAATGCTTGAGAGCTAAGATGAAACTCATACACATTCTTACAAACCATTGCTATAGCAACACACTTAAAATTTTCAAGGTCTGTCTCTCTCGAGTTTGCACCTGCAGTTAGCTTATTATGAAACAAAAAAGAAGGCTTTCCAATTCAAAAATGCTTTGGAATAGCTGGGAGTATGTTTTGAAATAAAGTGGAGTTTAAAAGTTAAAAAGGAAAATAGAACATTCAGGAAAAAAGTACTTTTGCATTCTTCATGTACTATTTAGCTCTTTCTCCCCTCCTGCTTCACCATTTTCTAGGCAAAGAAAAATGTAGATCATCTACCCCTTTTGGTTATTAGGATATTGGGGTTTTGCCTACTTTAATGAGAAATATGTTGCTTCCTGGCATGTTAGAGATAACATGTGTACATATCTTGTAAAACAATAATGCAAATGATAACAGCCAAGATTTATTAAATGTTGATTGTGTACCAGAAACAATATTAAGCAGGTCATCTATCATGATTTTCTTAATTCTTACAACTATTCTGCAGAGATTGGTACTGCAACTGTCTAATTTTGCAAATAAGAAGCTAAATAATCACCCAGTTCTAAGAGCTCCAAGTGGAAGAGCTGGATTTAAATGGGTGTATCTGACACCAGTGACCATGCACTGAATCGCTAGGGAGAGTGGTCTAAAATCCTTTAACCAGGACCAGGACTTCTCAATTTGTCAAGCAATCAGCTAGTCCTTGGAAACCAGAATAGGGGCTACCATGGGGATCATCCCTCTCTGTGCTCAGAAACCACGGGATGGCATCACCCTCTCGGGAGAGAGCTGGACCCTTGCCTTGCTGCATCAGGTTCTATCTATAAACACGTGCCAGTGTACCTACCAGTCTTTCAGGACAAGGAGTTCAGAGAGAGTGAGGAAACCACTTTTTGTATTACACTGCTTCATCTCCATCTTCCTGTCGGCACAGTCAATAGACCACAAAGGAATTCTTGGCTTCTCTTTTGACAGGATCTTAGAAAATAGAAATTGAGATATTTGCAATCTAGTTTCAATATGGATCTTGGGGCCCACCTGAGGTATAGTGCACTGGCAGACACTGTTACCTGGTAGGATGAGGCCACATGGAAGACCCTTGTTTGATTCTGGGCCCACTCTAAAAACCAGGTGCAGTGGTGTGCACCTCTAGTCCCAGCTGCTCAGGAGGCTGAAACAGGAAGATCATGACATGTTAAAAATAAATAATAAAGTTTGCTGAACTCAGTGAAATAAGAAAAGCATATTGAGATTATCATAGTGAAAAATATCAATGGAAGAATTACTGACAGATAAATTATTATCTTCATTAGGAAATCAGTATTTTGCAGAAACTAACAGGCTATTGTATTTTAAGCCATGGTCCTTGACTGAACTTGGGCTTTTCATTTGGGAACCACTCTGACATGCTTTCCCTTATAGCCATTTATCATTTCTCAAGCTATCATTACTTAGAGAACCTAGGTTATATGGATTTCCACCTCTGAACAAGCAACTCAGAAAAGAAAAGGAGTCTATAAAGCCTAACAAGAAGAAAAACTAAGTAGAGTTAGCATAGAATAATAACTGAAAAAGCGTCTTGGGGACTTATGGAGCAGGGCCAGTGATACTTTTAGAATCTGAGTTCACTTTTGTGTTGTTGATACTGATGCTCACAACAGGTTTACCATAGCATTAAGAAAAGCTTCTCAGGACCAGCAGAGGGCATAATGGTTACATCGCTGGACTCCACATAGTTTGGGTACTGGACCCAGCAGCTTAAAACTCACACTGGGACGTGTGCATGCATGCCCAAAATCCTGAAGGGAGAATGGAAGAGAAAAGATTGTGGCATGGCCATCTCCCCTGGAAGGTGATTTCTCGCTTTCTGTCTCTCTGTCTCTCAATCTCTATAGTGAGTGCACATACCCTATAGTAAAAACCTCTCTAAAAAAAAAACAAAAATCAAAATAAATAAATAAATAAATAAACAAAACAAAACAAAAAACCCTACTTTTCTGAACTTACCAGTTAAATGGCTAACCTTAAATTGATTTTAGAAGTTATCATGTGACAAGTGGCATATTTATTATAAATAGTCTTGTTTTTTGTCTTTGACCAATGGGCATCTCAGTAATGGGAATGAAGGGAAGAGAGGAGGCAGAAATTGCATAAGTGTATAGGAAAGGAAAAGGACATATCCAGATGGCAGAGGCATGGCAGCAATTTCAAGCAAATGTGCTCAAATTGAATGAGATAGCTTATACATACAAGGCCATAAAGGGAAAAGCCATCCAAGAGAGGTTATGTAGTGAAGTGCTCAGCCATCTAAGTGTTCTGTATGTGATCTTTACATATCACAAACCTGTTTTTGTTTTGTTTTTAAATCATTATTTTATTGAATTTTATTTATTTAGTTTAATTTGACAAGAGATGGGGAGAGAGAGAGAAAGTGAGAAAGCAAGTCACCGGGTCTGGGACTCAAACTGCACTTGGCTATATGGAGTCTGGTGCTTTTAACCACCATGCCACCTGCTGGCCCCACAACTTTGTTTTAATTTTTTTAAAAAACTCAGAACAGTGGTCAATGAAGGGGTCATTAGACAATGGCATAGCTAAATAAAACACTTCAGTGTCTGTGGGAAAAGTTCCACAACAAATGCCATCTCATGAAATATACACACAAATGTAGGCTAGATGTCTAATGAAGGTCCTAGTTATAAACAGAAGACAGCATAATTACCACACAATCTCTGCTTATGTGATCTTCAGTTGTTCTTGAATGGCTTTGCACTGGCTGCTGAGTGCTCTCCAGTTCTGGCATTAATGAACAATGTTGGCAGACACTATTCCCTAGTATTTAAGGTTTTTCTTAATTTTTTCTATAAAATATAGGGCAGAATTGAAAAGGCAAATCATGTAAGAAAAACTTGGGGGAAATAGTAAATTTTTCTTATTGCTACTTTTATTTTTATTGTACCTAATCATGAAACTGGGAGCCATAGAAGGAGTAAATATGTCTTGATGGATAGCCAGGAGTCTAGCATCTGATCCCAAGTCCCACGCTGAATGGTGCACACCTGATCTACACTTGACCATGCCAACTTAGGGTTTCTCTTTCTTTAGCTATAAGGGAACTGGAATAGTAACTCGGAGAACCTCCGAATATGATTTGATGAATGCTTGGTTACATCATGGAGCTAGAGAAAAGTTCCTTGTATTTTCAACACATTGATAATGCTGCAGTGTTGTTTATGAAAGTGTTCTCATATCAAATCTATAATGTTCTCTGATAATAGAAGTGTGAATTTAAATCAGGAAATTTCTCTTTCCTTGTCAAAGGAATGTCTATGTATAAAAATCTAGGGAATCCAGTGCTAGAAATAAGGTTTTCTGCCCACATTGCAGTGGGAACAAGGGAGAATGTACAAAGCCATTAAATTTGAGAGCCAGCTGTGTCTTTGTAATAAAACCTCACAATAACATCGTCAACATACCAGCTATTGTGCCAGGCAATATTACTGTTTAGCCATAGATAATTTAATACTCATAATTTTCCTGCAAAATAGGTGTCAGTAATTTTCATTTTTCCATGGGAGGAAATCTAGAGATGTTAGGAAACTTGCCCAGGGTTACCCTAGTAAGTGGTGGAGCTGGGATTTAGTCCAGTTTGCTCAGCACCAACATTCACACTCCTTTCATCATCTGTGGTGGAAAAAGCAACCTTCTGCTCATGGGGGGCTTTCCTGTGTCACATACCCGAAGTTCTCCTTTTCAGTTCAAGGCAGGGAAGTAGGGCACTTTGCATTTATTTACTTTCACCAGCCCTAACTCACCAGCCCTAATTCTCTCAGAAATTATCTTTGAGAACTATTAAAAGCTGTACATTTCTCCTCTTGTCACAAATATATAGCATGGAATATCCCCATGGAATGTAAATAGCTTAGTTCTTTCAACCAGAGAAAAAGAAGTCAGAGGTCAGGACTCAACACTATTTCAAATTAAATCAACAAATATACACTGAGCACTTGCCCCGTACAGGGAAGTACCTCCACAGAGCAAAACTAGACTATCTTCTATATCACAAATTTCTTCTCACAGAAAGCTTTCCATATTTCTTCAACTTACAGAATGATATAATAATAACTAGAAAAGAGCATGTCATTTCACCCCGTAATTTTACAGCTGGGCCCAACCATGCTGGTTGGAGTCAAGCAGGATACGTTCTTTGGACTCTTCTTGCTGTATGAGATCTTTCTTCCTGAAATAGCTTCACTAGAAGGTGGGACACCACAAATGAAATAGGAAGGGACAAAAAAAGAAAGTGGAGGAAATAAAAGGAAGGTAAATATCAGTTACCACTTAGCTATAAAAATGAAAAAAGCACCAATTGCTTATAAATATTGGATTGTCAGGAAAGTCATGAGAATGTGTTTCTATGCAAAAATGTATCATGAATATTCTGATGACTCAATGGAATGGTAGCAGCTCTCATGTTTTCCGAAGAAGAATCATGACCGTGCCTATTGTTTTTCGAAATCATATCATTTCCAATCAACTGACAGATCAAGTATCAGAAAACAAAGAGCAGTTTTGATCTGTCAGCCTCTCACATCTGGAATTATTATTGTAAAATTCTGAGGTGCTTTAATCTTGCCTAGTATGATAAAGTGGTTTGTAATGTTCATTTATCCTATTAAATCACTTCTATTTTTCCAACTACACTGACTGGAATCATTTCTGATTCATTAGCCAGATATTTGTCTCCAGTATGCTAGGTACTATGCCAGGCACTGATAATGCAAACTTGAATAACTGTATGTCATGTAAATCTTTAATAAATGTATAAATAGCTAATTTATAAAAGAGTAGACATCATCTTCAGACTCAAAAAAAATTGTATTGCATGGTCTACCACTATATTGTAAATATTCTGAATCCACAAACCATATATTTTTATTTTTCCCCTTTATAACTCATTATTATCACCACAGTATTTATCACAATATTATGAATGGATAAATGAATTCCTGAATTCCTGAATGGATGGAAGAACAAACAGACATAAAGTTTATGAGTGCATTCTGCCTTACATTTTTTTCTTAGTTTGAATTTGATGACTTTTCTCAATCAGTCCTAATCTTTATTTCAGGGAGAAGATAAAATTTTAGCCCGTAGTTAGATTTTGAAGGAAAATATAAAAGCACAGAGTCATTGTAATTAAATACAAGTACAGGGGTCTTCTAAAAGTTTTCAGAAAATGTGTATTATAAAAAATGCATAGATTTCTGGGGGGGGGGGTTGGTGTTTTTTTTCCCCCCACAATAACAAACTCATATGTCAATTCCAATTTTTCACAAACTTTTTAAAGTTTCTTTCTACTTACAGTGTGAAACTACTGCAATTGAGTTTGAGAAAGAGGAGAAGAATTGGGGGATATTTTATAGAAAAGAAAAGAAAAAAAAACCTAGAAAGATAGTCAACTATTTTTTTCTCAGTCCTTTCTACAAAGTAGTCTTTTTCCTATTGCTTTCTTGAAGGATAGAAAAGCTTCATAAAAGCAGGCAGACCAACTTATTGCAAGACATTTTTAGCTTTGCCTTCCTTCTAACCTTCAGTCATTCTCTATTTCAGTTAAAGATAATGTCACTTTTTGCTATTTCTCTACCATAAATTTTCAGCCATGGGGTATAATGTGGAAACCAGTTATAAAGTTTCATTGTCACTTCTAGAGATGTTATAAGACAGATAAAATCTTTGAAAAAGTGTGATTTTGCCACAATTCTCATCTTCAACTCTTAGGAGTTGTGCTTCTAGAAAATAATCTATACTTGCTCACTCTTATTTTGAGATTTAATGAGCTGTTATAAATGACCAATTCTGACAAACATACTTTGTCACCAAGAGAAGATATAGTGAACTTAGAGTGGATGACTATTTGATTTATTTTTCTATTTATTTGCAATACATTATTTAAGAAGTGATCATTGTAGCAAATTCAAATACCACATTAAAGTACTTCTATTTGTAAAGTCAAGATAAATCTCTTCCTCTGAACTATATTAATTCTAATTTCACAATTACTTTTAAATAATCTTACTTATTTCTATCAAATGCTGTTATTTTTTTTCTAGATGTTTAAAGTCAGATTTTTGAGTGGTGATGACATTTTAAATCATCTCTATTAAATCCTGTAATAGATGCTTTAGAGCCACAAAGCATAGATATAAACTCTGTCCCCAAAAGCAAATGGAATGAAATAAAACATATATAAACAGTTTTTAAGAGTTATGATTTCATGATAATTTAAAAAGACAAATGCCTTCACTGTTCTAATGCATTAAGGAAGTATTGCTTAGTGTCTTGTAAGAGTCACCTAGCATATGATTGATCCAAATAGTAGACACACCACAGTCAACATCGTAACTATAAATACTAACGACTACAGTAAGGAGCGTCATGATCCTCAGATCACACTCTGTGAATCTGTTTCTCTCTTCCTTTCACTCTCTCCTTTAATTAGCAGTGTTTGCTAAGTTATTCATTTTCCCCCTGTTTATTCATTTATATGCTGTGGGTATAATGCATGAATTAGCACTAAAGTGGATGCAGATAAAATAAATCAAATCTTCACAATCTAATGAGAAGAACTTAGATATTAGAACATGAGTATCTTCAAGGCTGCAAACTAAGCTCTCCAGGAGATCTTTCCTGAAGAAGAGGTCATCACAGTGTCAGGTGTGGATTGGCATTGCCTGCCTTCTAGTTTACCAGTGAGATTCACGTGTCTACCCAAATAAACAATGCTAAAATAAATACTGTCTTGAGATAAAAGAAAGCACCCAAGAAGAGCAGCATTTATGTGAGGTGCCAGTGGATTGAGGCGTACAGATTCTGTTTGAGAGTACAGGAGGATTTTAGGGCATGAAAATTAAATTTATTCAGCTAAGTGGACATATGGCTGCCCTCTTGAAGCACTCTCCATACTGTTCTTTATATTGTTATGCTATTTTGTTATACTGTTATGTGAGGACCAACTATAACTTCTTATTATGTGTAACGATAACTTATAAATACTATATTTCCAAAGTGTTTCCAAAGTGTTTCCACCCATGTCACATTTGATTGCCATAACATTCTTATGAGCTAGAGAAATTATTATAATTCACATATACAAATATCTATACACTTAGTCACATATATGGTATACATATTCATATGTACTGTGTACACACAGGAAACCAGTCCAAGGTGATACAAATTGTTTATGAGAGTCAGAACTAAGACTTGAATTCTGGACTAGTATTTATTTTCTATTCTTTTCTTTGAAAAATGTATTTCTCTAATGTTAGTTATTATTACCCTTATTATTATTAATTATTATTTTATAATTATTTTTTAATTCCATTTCTTATTATCATTTTTAGTTTGACCAGACAGAGACAGAAAGGGAAAGCAAGAAAGCAAGCTTCCAGGTCTGGGACTCAAACTGCAGTCAACCATGTGGGAATCCAGCACCTCTAATTACCACACCATCTGCCGGCCCCCTTATTATTATTTTTCATTTGACCAGAGAGAAATAGAAAGAAAGAGAAAGTGAGAAAGCAAGCCACCAGGTCCAGAACTGTGGTCGGCCGTGTGGGAGTTCAGTGCCTCAACCACCACACAACCTGCCAGCCCAATTTTCTATTTTTTTTATTATTATTATCTATGATAGAGTGAGAGAGAGAAGAGCAAGAAAGAGAACACCCTTCACAGAGTCTGGTCATATCACCATCCCCTTCCACTACTGTTCCAGCCCCTTGGTTGTTGGGCATTTGCACACAGGCCTGGTGTGTTTTGGGCTGACTAAGCCAGGGGTTTGAACCTCAGTGGCCACACAGGACATGTTTCTTTTGGGCAGTGCATTACCACTACACCTGACAGCCAGCCTTCTTTTTTATTCTTTATAGAAATTAAACTGACATGTTTCATTGGTAAAACATCCCAAATATGTATGATGGTGCTTAAACGTGCACAGTAAGGAACAAAATACCAAGTATAGAAGCTTAGAGTTCCAGTTTAACTAGAACCAGCAACAACTGAATCCTCCTAGCGAGTGAATAAAATAACATTGTGACATTTAAGCCAGATGGTATTTATTCTCAGTCATCACTTGATAGATACATTCATAGACATCTTGCTCAGAAATTGGCTTATTTGTGGGAGCTCAGTATAGAAACTTGCATATATTCAACTCATGGACCAAACTAAAATCAAAATGAACTTTCTGCTGACTAATTCCCCATCATTTCCAGCTACATCATATTTCTTGTTGTTTCATGCTTCAAGCATTGTGACAGAGAGACGTTCTCACATATCATCAGGTTAAAACTCTTCAGGGGGGTGTTGGTGGTGGCATTAGCCAGTTGTAAAGAAAAGTTTTGGATAACTGAATGCTTGTGACTCCATTTACACCTTTAAGTCTAAGTCCATCATGTAAATAAGAAAGACTTGATCAATGAATGCATGTCTATATTGTTTATGGAAGAACAACCGGTTTTATTAATAAATTATCAGTTGCATTTCTTTATTCCCAATATATAATAAGAGAATATTTGACAAAACTCTAATGATGTGGTGTGAGAGAGACTGAGAATAAATATCTTATTATCACTCATGTTGTAAAGACAGTAGTTAATAAGGAAGACCTAGGAAGCTGGGTAGATTTTCATCAGTGAACTTGTGAGAGAAGAGAAGAGTGCAGTGAGTTAATTTTATAGCTAACATTGCCTGCAGAGTTCTAAGTTAGAGGATAAAAGGGCAGGAGAAGATTCAGTAATATACATTTCTTTCTTTTCCAAAAAATTCAGTATGCATTTATGTATAGAAGGCAGAGAATTTGATGCCTCTTAAAAAGTAATCTAACAAATAATTGCCACAAGTAGATAAAGAACTTTTAGAGGTGATTCCACTTAAAAATAACTATAGTCAATATTTAAATTATTGTTATTGGATTTAAATTCAAACTCTTGCATTCATTGCCTCTCCTTTTAATATTACTAACTGTACTGACTTATTAAATGGTGCAATAGCTGTATGTATGTGTCTCTTTCCATATGTATACATTTTTTTGATGTTTTTTGTGGTTATTTATCTAAAATATAACACTCTCCCCCTTCCCACTAATTTTAACTTTATTTTATTGTGTATTTTTATCTACCACATCAAATTCTTATGAGAACAAGATGTCTTAGAATGAATGGATGGATGGATGGTTAGATGGATGGGTGGATGATGGAGGGTGGATGGGTAGATGAATAGATGGATAGAAATCATCAAGGATAAGAGATAATCACAATCTACTGGAAGTCTGGATAATCTCTGAGCTTTGCCATTAATTAACAGTAAAATTGTGGTAGAAACAAAAACGTTTGATTTTCTAGCTCCAGGTTTCTGATACATGACATGAGGAGCTTGGACTAATGATCATTAAGGTCAGGCTCAGTATAAGAAGATGAATGACTGACAAAAGCACAATTCTATTCCCTAACATGTTACATGCCAATGATGAAAGCTTGGATTTTGGATTCATACTAGTTCAAACTATCCTTCATCAATATTTTTACAGTCATAATGTCTATTTTGTCTTCATGTTCTTTTAATTTAAAAGCAAAAAATTGTGAGATGTCACATCCACTCACTAGGGAGAGGGATAGAGAGAGGGAAGGAGAAAGAGAGGGAGAAAGCAACCCTCCATAGAGAATGAACACCACCACAATCCTTTCTTCGGTATTTCTCCATTTTGTCAGATTTTTCAAGCTGCTGGGCTGGAATTCAAACCACCACAGGCCATGTGGGATCCAGCTCCCCTTAACCACTAGACTATGGGTCCAGCCACTGTAGTTATTTTCAATAAGGATTTTAAGTTCAACCTGTCTGACTAATTCATTCAGTCACAATAGTAGGATTAAACATTCATATTGATACAGGTAGAAAGCTAGAGTCATATTCGTAAACATCTGTCAGGATTTTCTTCATTTGGAAATGGTCAAAATTATTTTGAGAAATGCTTTATCCAAAAATAAATAAAAGGTAAACATTCGAGCACCTTGATATTCGTTTCTTTCAATACCTCTTCTCTACCAGCAGTCCCCAAATTCCAATTAGTGAGAATCCTAAAACATATTCCAATGGTGTCCTGAATTTTTCTTTCTTTCTTTTCCTTTTATTTATTTTTTTTAGAGATTGATTTTTTCATATAGGTCACATGCACTTGCCAGAAAGACAGAGACAGAGAGACGGAAAGCAAGAAATCACCCCCCAGAGAACCTGGCCGCACCACAATCTCTTCTCCTCCATTCTCTTCTCTGGATTTTAGGCACACACACAAACACACCCATCATGAGTCTCAAACTGCTCGGTCCAGGATTCGAACCACAGGCAACCATGTAGGAGTCTATCACCTTAACCACTACACCATCTGCTGGTCCTCACATCCTGAAAATTTAAACATCTCTTTAACCTTTTCTTTCAGCTGCGCTTCCTACATTGTCTTGGCTAAAACAGAAGTATAATATAAGCACTGAGGTCATCAGTAGCTTAAAGAAATAGTGAAAGAGACATTAAACTTTTTAAAAACACCACCACCAACAAAAAAAACCCCTTAATTTCAAGTTATCTGACACCAGGTACCAGGTTTCTTTTTTGTAGGTTTACTATTTTGTGTAAGTTTGCTAAAACAAGTTTTGTGGGGGGTGGGGGGGTATTATTTTGAATAGGAACGAAACTATTTTATTCTTTTATAATTTTCTTAAAATTCATTTTGCTATGGCACTACTCCTAATTCCTATATTTCCTTCTGAGTTTTGCCTATTAGGATAACAGTATGAAATGTACATAAAAATAAATGTTGAGTAAGATGATGTGAGATCTCATTACCATGATGGAGTTTTTCTGCTCAAACTTACTTGAACTGTTCTGAACTATTGCATACATTTTAAGCAGCAGAGAAAATTTTGAAGAAAATCGAATGGCTTTCAAGTCTGTCTTTTTCCCAAGCAGAAAGGTGATTTATGGTCACTTTTTGTAATAGCCTAGGGCATCAATTGGGAAAGAACATTAAAGAAATATGAAAGCTGGCTGCTTTCAGGGATATTTAAGCTTAGTTCTAAATATTCATGAATGCCAGTGTTCACACTTTCAAATTGGGGGTAAATGAGTATACTACTGGGAAATTTTTTAGTAGACTCTTAACTATAACACTCAGATTAATAGAGCTTCTGCCTGTGTCAAGGATAAAAATACTGTTGGTTAATATTTAAAAAGTAACAAATGTAGGAGCATTGTTAAATTTCAACCCAAGTTAGCTATTTGAATTGACTTGGTTGTTATTTGTATTAATAAGTGAACTGTTCTTCATTTTTAGGTTAGAGTGGGAGCGGTAAGTTATTTGTTACTAGAAACCAGTTTTTACCTTTATATGTAGTGAGCATCTTTTATGCCCAAAGGAAAATACTATGAATAAAATTAGGTGCTTTAGGTTTGTTGTTGACTGCTTGTTCTTATCTTTGTTATTAATGTGTTAGAGCTAAACTTCATTCTCCACATATCAGATCCCAGTCCTTTTTTTTTTGTTGTTAATTGCTAGAGGATGCATGCATTCACCAGAGAGGGTCAAAAAGAGAGAGAGTGTGTGTGGAAGAAGGCACCCACTAATGGGGTGTGGTTGTACCACAATCTCTTCTCCTCCCTTTTCCTATCCTGCCAGAATTTGGGGAATGCACACACACCTAGTATGTTTCTAGCTGCTGGGGCAAGGATTCAAACTGAGGTCAGACATGTGGGATCCAATTCCCTTAACTGCTAGACTATGAAGCCAGCCTTCTGTCTGTTATTTTTATTTTTATTCAATAATGAGCCATGGTATTGAATTTTTTTTTTTTTGTAGTTGCCAGAGGGTGCATGTGCTTTTCAAAGAGAGAGAGAGAAAACAACAACAAAAATACCCAACCCAGTTACGTACACTTAACCCCCAAGCCCTTTCTCTTCCACTTCTCTATTCTGTTATGATTTGGGCATACATGTTTTGAGCAAGCATGTTTGGGCATGCACCTGGCCAAACTGCTGCTGATACAGGCACTCAAACTGGGGTAAACTTTCTATGCACAGAACTTAATCATTGTGCTATGGGGCCCACCCTAAAATCTCTATATGACGTCTACTACTTAGAAAAATCGTCACCATACCAGAACCAAAACTTGACTTGGGCCATGGAAACCACCATAAGATCTGGTTGTTTCTGAATTCCTTTTTCACCCTAATAGGATTGTTGATTAACTAGAATTGCCAACTCTCTTGCTTATGAAATAAATAAATAACCAAACTTTAAGGAATGAAATAAAGTTTTAATGAAAATTTCTAAATAAATAAAGGATTTTTTGTGGCTGTCATATTCCCAGTGGACATTGTATGTTCCTGCTCAATATATACAGAATGTCTGTGCTCTATAGCAGAAACAGAAAGATTGGGAGATATAATAGCAGAGAGGGCAACTATAGATACTAGAGCCAGTATGGGCAGGGTAAAGTGGGTGGGGAAAAAGGGATGGGAAGGAGGGGATCAGGCTAAAAACGAACAAACAACATACTTAATAGGTACAGTATTGAAAAGTTATCTGCTGATAATAAGGTATAAGGTAATATCTTTGACTTGACTAATTTGCACTGTATTCATGCTGGAGAAATAGACAGTGTGTGCTGTAAAGATATATTGTGATTAAATGTAAATTAAATAAATAAATAATTCCCAGTGGACATCCTATTGCACAGTGGAATTTCTCTTTTACTCAAAAAGCAGATTTGTGGGGCCAGCAGTTAGCGTAATGGCTATGTCACTGGACTCCCACGTAGTCGACCGCGGTTCGAGTCCTGGACCCGGTGGCTTAAACTCACATGCGTGTACGTGTATGCCCAGGATCCCGAGAGGAGAATGGAGGAGAAGAGATTGCGGTGTGGCCATCCCCCCTGGGGAATGATTTCTCATTTTCTGTCTCTCTGTCTCTCTCTGTCTGTCTGGCGAGCGCACACACCCTATAGCAAAAAAAAAAAAAAAAAAAAAAAAAAAAAAAGAAAAAAGAAAAAGACCTCTCCAAAGGAAAAAAAGCAGATTTGTCTTTCAGGTGGAATTTTATTGTAGGACTCTTCATTGGAATATATCAGTTTTCGACAAAGCAGTTTATCATAAGGAATGAAGTCTGAGAATGCTGTTCTTGGCAGGGATATAAATATTATGTACTAGACTTATCCATCCTCTCATCATATATTTTTATCACATAGTAATTGGGTTGCGTCTTTGAAAGTGATAGTGCAGATACAGAAAATTCCATCATTGAATATGGTGGAAAAAAAGGACTCCTGATGTGAAGAAAAAATAATAATGAAACTACATCAGTGTTTCTCTAACTTCTGACCCACCAAGCAGCTCTCCTTAATACGCATGAATATTACATAAATTGATCTAATTTCCCACCTTATATTAAGAACATACCTTCCCACCCTATCCTGATTACATTTTCACCAAACCTTGTGATGTATTTTTGGTAGTAATCTGTAGAATGAGGGGCCAGCAGGTGATGTGGTTGAGGCACTGGAATCCCACATGGCCGACCAAGTTCAAGTCCTGGACCTGGCAGCTAACTTTCTCACTTTCCCTCTCTCTCCATGTCTCTCTCTGGTCAGTTTAAAAAATAATAAATCATTTTTTTTTTTAATGTAGAACAAATAATAACTTTTTGTGCCTCTAATTTTCAAATTGTCTTTTTTTTTTTTTTTTTTGGTCTAAAGGTGTGGAGGCCTAACTTTCAGTAGAAATTGTAAACAAGAATAGATGCTTGCCACATGCATGCATACACCACTCTGCATTAGAGAAGATCAGCATGGCATTTTGACCTGTGCATGGTTAAATGCACAGTTAGAGACACTTACCTAAATGCACTGTTGTGCAAAGCTAATGCTTTTGCTTGATCACTATTCTGTCTCTTTCAGCAGGTTGTCTCTTTTCTGAAAAAGGTTATAAACATCAGGGAAAAGTATAACAAAGAATAGAATTGATTAATGTGACATATTTAAGTTCCTTTTTACCACTCTCAACAACAAGTCCTACCGAGTCAGCTCCAAACACAATAAATTAAATTTAAATTACACGGCTTTGGCTGGAAAATTGTTCAGTTAATTCAGCCTTCAAAATGAAATTTGATTTTTTCCCT
>NW_006160142.1:1652060-1673997 GCF_000334495.1 Tupaia belangeri chinensis | reverse complement strand
TGAGCCACTTCCTGATTTTTCATACTGTGATGATTTCTGCCAAGCATCTATTGATTTGAGACCTTTTATTCATAATACTGTTGCATGTTTTTAATTTTTGAAGGGAAAATATATGAAACTCAAGTGCATATGCATTGTATAAGGAAAAATACATTAAAAATTAAACTATAACTTTGTGAAAGGGTCATACTTGCATATAGCTTTTTTCTACTTAGAGAACCATAGGAGGTACTATTGTATGACACTTTTTGTTATTTTAGGTATTATGTTTTGTGAAAGATAACACTGAAGATATTCTAGCACTTTCTGCTTGCTGTGGAATTGTTCCAAAAGAAAATAGGTCATCTTTTAAAACAAAATTTAACATGTCTCACCTAAATAATTTGATGTGCATGAAACACTGTCCACTGAGTCACACATTTGTAGCCCATAATTTTTTTTTTTCTTTTAGGAAGCTGCTTTCTTTATTTATATGTAATTCTTGCCTCCTAGATCAGATTTGAAACTAAACAGTCAAAGATGGAAGCTTTATTCACCATAGTACCAATATAGCTATTGTATTTTGATATAAATATAAATATGAGACTTCAAATTGAGAATCCATATTTATAGTTTTTAGTTTAATGTCAATAATTAATTAGTTTTAAAATGTAATGCCAAAAGATTAAATTGGTGCTATATTCATGAAATATGAGATTGATAATACTGAAATATTTTATGAACATGAATAATGTGACCCTGCCTTAGGTACCTTTTGTGTACTAATTTAATCCTTAAAATAATAGGTATTATTATGCTCTCCATTTTTTTCAGATGAGAAAAATATGGCCTAAAACAGTTATTAAACTTTTAAAGCAATTTTAGCACTAGTGCTATTTTGATACTCAGATATATAGCACTATCGATATTTTAGGTCAGGTAATTCTTTGTTGTGTTAGAGCTGTCATGTGCATTTTAGAATGTTTAGCAACACCCCTGATCTCTACCTACTAACTGCCAATAGTAGCAGACCCTGTTCTGTCCTCTCAGTTTTGAACACCTAAATAACTGGTAGACATTGTCAAATATCCCTCTAGGCAGACAGAGATGGCAATATCACCACAAATGTGAGAGCCGTTGGTTTAAAGAAGTTACGCACATACCCCCACTTAGCAAGCATGAAACAACAGCACCACCAACAACACTGTGTTGATTGCATCAGTATATTTAAAATCCCTCAGAGAAAATGAGAAATTGCCTGGCAACCTTGAAGTTAATTTGATAGAGCAGCCTCTACAGTGGAGAAAAAAAGTAGCTTTCTGCTAAAAGTTGACCATGGAAAATAGCTGATGATTTGTTCTGGGGTGAATTGGAATGACTGACCTGCAAGACCAGATAATCCAATAATTTGTCAGTACCAAGTCAGATTAGATGTTACCCTGCAAGAAGTGGGTGAACCAAAAGGAAGATGAATCTTTGTCTTTCAAAGCTTATTTTAATGAAATACTGTTATGCTAATTGTTGATAGTTTTTTCGGACTAATATTAAGTCACACTTTCAGGAAAACTGGTATGTTGACCTTCCCCCTTTAAAATAATAGTAGTGAAATCAATGAATGCAGAGTCTCCCAACTACCTCAGAATAATCAAAAACAACAAAACATGAAACAATCTCAAAATACTATTTGGAGGCTTGTGTTTACTTAAACTTAAGCATAAGCACCTGAACAAATACTGTATTGCTAAAGAACTTGCATTTAAAAGATTTCTAAATCTAATATTTGTCATGAAAGTGTATCATACCTTGTTTCCGTTTTCTTTCTTTAAAAGAATTATCTACTTATTTCATTCCATTTGTTATTATTATTATTTTTTAATTTGACCAGACAGAGACGGAGAAAGAGAGAGAACGGGAAAGTGGGAATGCAAGTCGCCAGGTCCAGGACTCGAACCGCAGCTGGCCATATGGGAATCTAGCACCTTTAACCACTTTGCCACCTGCCAGTCCAGCCTTGTTTCTATTTTCACAATGCCACAACTTTCTTAAAATGTATTTACATTGGGTACTTGCTTAATGAACGTAATTGATACCATATTTCTGCTTTTTCTTTTAAGTGGGAGATGTATTATTTTAGTTCCACTTTTGAGTGAGGACTGCATTGATTTTAGAGTTCTGAGTATCATCTAAACAATTCTAATCTCCTTAATCTGTAGCAGATGTAATGAGACCTTTGTCTTCTTATACCTGGAGTTTTCTCTATTTCACATTGCATTAACCAAATCTGATGTAAACCTTCACAAACTCCATGCAATATCTATACGGAGTTCACTGCTGCTTCTAAGAGATAGTAAAGAACCTTTGATGTTTGTCAATGTGCTGATTATGTGACTGACTGCCAGGATTTACACACTGCTGTTTATTACAGTGATAGTTATCTTTTTTGCAATAAGTGCAATGAAGCAACCAGAATGTCACAGAGAAAATCATCACCTTTCCCCCTCTACACTCTGAATATCCTTTTCATTTATTATGAGACTTTTAATGATGAAAAGGACAATGGGGAAACAATACTTGCTGTCTTCACACTATAAAAATGATATTTGAGTGTGAAAGCTCAATGCAAATGAAGAAGTACCTTAAATCGACTGTATTCGCCTTCCTTTTTAACGAAAGAGATATGAAGGACAAGTCTTATTCTCTACTTCATCTGTGTTTCCTAATAATGACAAGCTATAGCTCAAAGATTCATCAAACTCTACCTGGTCGTGAATATAAAAGGTTACGGCTGTTCTTTTAGGAAGCCAAGCACAAGTACTACATAAAGACCACTGATGCATACGTTGTTGCACTCTGGGGCTGTCATAAATTTCAAATCATCTATTTCTGCCAGCTTGTTTTAAACCTCACTATTGCTACTACATGCAGCTGTTCTCTGCAGATGAATGGATATCTACAAGATGGTGATCACCATTTCTGTGTTCTTATGTAAAATAATGTGGACCGAAGTTTTCACAGATATGCAGACACTTCTGGGGGGGGGGGACTAAACCAAGTTCACAAATTTCAGCTGCATGTCTCTCGGAAGGGAAATATTGAATTGGCTTCTTAACTTGTGAGGTAAACACAAACTGGATATCACTAGTCAAAGAGACAACTATGAGAGGCTCTCTTAGGACCCTTTAAACTAATCCTCTGTATATCCTTCTTTTTTGCAGACCACAGATGACATCCTTGTGGCCTCAGCAGAGTGTCCCAGCGATGATGAGGACATTGACCCCTGTGAGCCGAGCTCAGGTGGGTTAGGTTAGTCGACTTTTTTTCTTACTTCCTTGGATTTACTGTAAATCTCTGTTGCATGCTACATTCCTTAGAATAGCCTTACATTAATGTGTAGACGATTACCCTATGAAGTTTTCACAGATATGCAGACACTTCTGGGGGGGGGGACTAAACCAAGTTCACAAATTTCAGCTGCATGTCTCTCGGAAGGGAAATATTGAATTGGCTTCTTAACTTGTGAGGTAAACACAAACTGGATATCACTAGTCAAAGAGACAACTATGAGAGGCTCTCTTAGGACCCTTTAAACTAATCCTCTGTATATCCTTCTTTTTTGCAGACCACAGATGACATCCTTGTGGCCTCAGCAGAGTGTCCCAGCGATGATGAGGACATTGACCCCTGTGAGCCGAGCTCAGGTGGGTTAGGTTAGTCGACTTTTTTTCTTACTTCCTTGGATTTACTGTAAATCTCTGTTGCATGCTACATTCCTTAGAATAGCCTTACATTAATGTGTAGACGATTACCCTATTCTCATTGTGAGATAGGGGTTTTTAACATGGACAAATTTTCCCAGATTTATCCAAAAACAATTTAAAACCCAAACACACCAGGAGTGTATCTTTCAGGAAAAGCAGTAGGGAATGGCACACAGGGTCGCAGCCTCACTTTCCATTAGCTCGCGAGATAATTTTGTGTATAGCAGTATAATGGGCTTTCCCTTGGGTCACTAATAGTAAAATTGTAAAGCTAAAAAATTGCAGCGTATTATGGAAAATTATGTGACCTTTCTGCTGTCAAAAATCCCCACCACTCTCTCTGCCAGCAAATTATCTTAAGCGATAGATTTTTGAATTTCGAAAGTACGAGGATTATGGCAGTAGTAAAACAAACAGCAAGCAAAGTCCCTGATACATTTAATAGAGAAATACTTGAGTTTTGCCGTGCTTCCCTAAAATTCAAGCTGTTGTGTTTTACTTCCACTTGATGAATAATTTCTTCTTTATGATATGTTCGTATCTCATCTGTTTGTGACTAAGACATAAATATTGTTTCCTTACAGCCCAACACCAGTAAATGGTGGCTGTGGACTCTGAAAATGAGTAATTATCACTTGAGTTTGATTCCAATATTCTTAATACTAAGTCTTAGAGTCACTTCTATTAATTTTCTTTGTAAAGCAGTGTTTCTAAAATTTCAGTCTTTTTTTGTTGTTGTTTAAGTTCACAAAACGGGTGAGATGGGTATGGATTACAACTATCAGTGCGTGACCTCTTTAGCGAACTTTCTGTTGGAATATGTAACTAGTTGGCATTCTTGTGAAGAATACCTCTTTTCCCTAAACCCACTTGTTCTTGTTCTGCTATTTGAGTACAAAATGTTTCGGGTTGCCTCTTCCACGTCTCCTTTTGAAAATTGCTGCCCTTACTACTCCTCACTCCTGAGTCTAAACTCTTAGAGAACCAGCTGTTGTAGAGATCCAGCTGCTGGATGCCACTGAGGAGCAGAAGCTCATCTTCACCTCCCATCAAAAGGGGCTTTGGGACGTCCAGGCCTAATGTGTTCCCCTCCTCCTTCCTCTAGGCTGCATCTTAACATCAGGACTCTCAGCAACATCCTAGATTCGCATACAATTATTAAATTTCTAGGGACCATCTCATTTAATTCCCCAATGCACGGGTCTATACAGCCATTTCCTCTCGGTTGTCTAGACAGAGATGGTCACTTCATGACACTATTCTGGGCCCCTGTGTTTAGGTCCTGTGAGGATTATGGCAGGAGTAAAACAAACAGCAGGCAGAGTCCCTGATACACTTAATAGAGAAATACTTGAGTTTTAATGCTAATTCAAAAATACTATTTTAATTAGTATTCTTACTGTCTCTACTACATGTGTGTGAGATTATATCAGTCCTATCTCTCTGCCTTCTCCTACCCTCAGATTTCCTTCAGTTTCTGTGCTCACATATCCAACCTTTCTCATATTAATCCCTCACACCAAAACAATTTTTTTTTTCTGTATTTCATCTTCTCTAAAATCTTCCAGCAAGAATTGCTTATGTAACAAAGTCTGGTGCTTATACATTGGGGTGCGTGTTTGAGTATGTATAGTAGATTGTTGTTTTCCCAATTAGCATTTTGTTGAAAATAGTGAGTTTTCGTCAGTATTTTACAAGTATTAATAACATGATAAAAACTGTATAGGTTCTTACTAATTACAGTACTTGCCAATGTTCCTCTGACCTGAATACATCTTTTGCTGTCAGAGTATAGTCTATCACCCTCTTTTTAAAGAGTCTTTATCTTGAGCACCTACTAAATCCAGTGTGAGAACTCTAATTACCCTTAAAATGATCACGTTTGCTTTTCTTCAGTAAGTTCAGTGACCCAGTTCTTCTAGCCATTTCTTATAAGTCTTAAAGGTTTTATTAACTAATCTTGATAGACTGGTTAACTGTCTCCCTGCACTGGACCTAAGAATTGAGGAAGGAGGATGAAGAGAGAGAGAAGAAGGAAAGAGGGAGATGCCCTTTTGTCATCTTCTCTTTATTCACCTGGCTTTTGTCTGATTTTTAAATACAATAACACAATGGAAAGTAGATAGTAGCTTATTAATAGCCACACTCCAGATAATCTTTGCACCTCTGTTTTCTTGACCACACTTATCACTGTATGAAGGAATTGTGCTTTCTTATCTGTTTGTTGCTTGTACATTGATGTATGACTTGCATCCCCCCACGAGAAGGTGAACTTCGTGAAGCAGAAACCCTGTTTTTCTTGCACACTGCATAGACTTGTTCTGGAAATCTTCATTCAGTTCTGTTGCATGAAAGTCTGTAGCCCAGGACACAAACACAGCAGTTACAGACTTGATCTAGTGACAACTGTTTGATACTCTTATGCCAAGCCCAATTTGACTTATCCTTCCCTTCAGTGTGTCCTTCCTCACTCTTTGGTGCTCGATTTATCAATTCTTGTTAAAACAAGGACTTCAGTTCTGTTATATCAGTAAAGTCATTGGCCATAAACCTGTCTTTTGATGTTGTCTCTCTGGTCATGACAGTGTATGCCATAAATGGCTTCTCTTTCTGTATTTCATTTCGTAAGTAAAGTCTTTCTATATTGGCTTTTTTCTGTCCAACTCCCAGATTTTATGCCAATCTTTAATGCTTCATGTGGAATTGCTCTTTCAGCAGAATTGGTTCTATTTGTATGACAGCTTCTAAGAAAATTCTTGGTTCATGTGTTTTTTATTTTTTTTTCTGTCTTCCAGATTTTTTTAAATAATTATTTTTGACCCTGTTTGGATCTGAATATTGTTTTATTACAGGGTATCTCTCCTGTAGATCTTTGGGGTTTTTTTTAGCATACTGGTTTTCTTCATTCTCATTTTTGGGGGACTGTTCATCTTGAACACAAATATACAATATTATGGATAGTAATTGTAACTGCTGATGTTATTAGACTATAACTACTGTTAGATAAATCTTGATAAAAATCACTTCATATATCAATAGGTTACATTTTAAAAAATGGACTTTTTTGAAAAATTAAATATAGAAGTAAATGTTCAGAAATGGGCAAAATTACTGTGTACATTTGCTACTCCTTAAACATGTGAAATAAAGAGAGGCACAATTACTTTTACAGATGCATGCCTAAATATCCTCTAGGTATTTCATGCTTCCTGATGTTTGCACATAAAAGTTTTCTAATCACTCTGACCCTCCTCCCACTTAAAAAAAGAAATGGCTTTTGGTCTGAAAAGGTGTCATGTTTATTATTCAGGTGTTTTGCAAAGGCTATAAATGGAACAAAGAGAAAACAACCTAGTATCTTCTTGAGCACCAGTAAATTACATATTTCATCAAGTGTTTGATAATTTTAAATTACCACCCAGAACTGTTAACTAAGAGATAAGCTGTGCAAGGAGTTTTCACAAAATTCATAGGAAATGCATTATTATGGGAGAAAAATAAACCTATGCATGGATTTCAAAAATTTATTTTACCCAAACAAACTCATACTTTAATTCTATTTTTCTGTAAATTTTGCTGTATACCTCCACTATGCTAAGCTCTGGGAGTGAAAATAGTTACACCTTGAGTTCTATTGTAATGAGGGATGTCAATCGGTTTACTCTAGACACTATTTCAGTTATTTTTTCTGATTATTGGATTCTTCACCTTTGACATTAAAACATCACCTATTTTTCAGAGTTATTGCAATAATTAAAATGAATATATTTAAGACACTTATTGCAGTGCCTAGGATAAAGTAGCATAAATTATGGCTTTTCTTTATTTTAATTCGGTTATATAAAAGAAAAAATCAAGCTTTCTCTTTTTTCTTTTACATAATGCTGTTACTTTTTCTGGAGGAAAATTGGTGGGCAACTGATGAAACCACTCAGGCCTCCTGATGAGAACTGTACATGTTGAAACTAGATCAGGGACAACCCCCTGGGTGGGAACACATGGAACTCAATTACCACACTGTCCTTCACTGCTAGCTTCGGACTCTAACTTCACACTGGTATAAACAGTATTCCAGAATATGAGAGGGTGACTTTACAATTCAGGAGGGCTAATTGAAGTTCGGTTCAGCCCACAGATAGAAATCTGAAGCGCTCATTGGTAACTAGGTCACAGGCCATCATTGTCCGAAAATACCTGCTTTAAGCCACCTAGACACATGACATATGGATGATCTTTTCTTCACACTTTTTTTCAAGAAACACTTCCACCCTCTGGGCTTTTCTCCTGGTCTGAATAAGTGGCTGGGGAAATAAATGAAGATGTAGAAAGTATGTTATAGAGTAATACTTTGCTCATAATTAGTGTATGATTGTTTGCTGTTGTTACTATTTATATGAATAAATATAACTATTTTCCAAGACATTTTTTTCACGTGAATATAAGTTTTTTTTTTTTTTTTTTTTTGAGAGATTTTCACTGTAGGGCGCGTGCGCTCGCCAGACAGAGAGAGACATAGAGACAGAAAGCGAGAAATCACCCCCCAGGGGGGATGGTCACGCCGCAATCCCTTCTCCTCTATTCTCCTCTCGGGATCTTGGGCACACACGCACACGCGCCTGGCGTGAGTTTTAAGCCACTGGGTCAGGGACACGAACCACAGTCGACTACGTGGGAGTCCAGCGACATAGCCATTACGCTAACTGCTGGTTCCCATGAATATAAGTTTTTGTGAAACACACTTCTTTTTCTTTCTATTTTTTTCCCCTCTTTTCTTTCTTTTTTTAATTACTAGAGAGTGTGTGTGCCTGCAGGGAGGTAGGAGGGACAAAGCACCACCAATGGGGCACAGCCACACCTCAGTCACGTTTCTGTCTCTCCATTCAGTCAGGACTTTGGACTTGCAGGCAGATATGCCTCTCAAGTTTCTCAGGTTGTCAGGGCTAGGACTTGAACTGTGGTCAGCCATGTGATACCACTCCCTTAACCACTAGGCTATTGGACTGGCCCCAGATTTCTTTAAAATCTTTTATTTTAGGTTTACTTTGTAAATTAACAAAATGGTAACACTACAGAAAATGCTTATTTGGGGGACCAGCAGGTGGCATGGTGGTTAAGGCATTGGACACTCCCACATGTCCAAACACAGTTCGAGTCCCAGACCTGGTGGCTTGCTTTCTCATTTCTGTCTCTGTCTCGCTTTCTGTCTCTCTCTGGTCAAATTAAAATAAAGGAATAAATAAATAAAATTAAATAATTCTTTAAAAAATGCTTATTCTCCAAGGTGACCAAATTAGTACCTCTTAATGAGGTAGCGTTCTTCTAAATAGAATCCTTTCTCAAAACCACTGAGGAAGTTAGAAAAAGGTATTTTTTTATGTTGATACTTAAGCCCACAAATGAGCATAATGACTCTCTTTGGTCTGGGCTTCCTGATTAATAACTCTAACTTGTGATCTGTTATGAAGAGAACAAGACCAGCCTCCTATTTCCTGGGAACCCTATTTAGGAGAACAGTTTTCTCTAAGATGTGTAATGCTAAGAATGTTATGTCAGTTCATGTGTGTGTGTTCATGCTCACTTGCTGGTAGCTAATAGGGTGTCCAAACACTTTCAAATAAATTTTTAAACCTTTGTCAAACCAGAAAAAGAAAAGTTCTATTGAATAATAAAATATCTAGTTATCAAGAGAAGAAAAGGATCATCCATTTTTGTGACATCTCAAACATGAACTCAGTGAAGATCAGGTGATTGGTATAGCCACTCCAAGGACAATTTTTTTTTTTTTTGAGAGGTTTTTGCTATAGGGCACATGCACTCGCCAGAAAGACAGAGACAGAGAGACAGAAAGTGAGAAATCATCCCCCGGGGGGATGACCTTGCTGCAGTCCGTTTTTCCTCCATTCTTCTCTTGGGATCTTGGGCATGCATGCACACACATGCCCAGCATGAGTTTAAGCCACTGGGTCTGGGACTCAAACTGTGGTTGACTACTTGGGAGCCCAGTGACATAGCCATTATGCCAACCGCTGGTCCCCCACAAAGATAATTTTTGATTGCCTATTAGTTGGATCAGATTGATCAGGTTCAGATGATATGAGTTCTAATAGGTAACAATAGTAACTAGTGTTTAATGAAGATTCATTCTGTGCTCATCATTGTTCTTGGTCCTTTCAAGCACTATACTGTTTAATTAGCTTATGAATCTCTTAGGAGATACAGAGAGATTCAAGTTACTTACTATAACATGAAAGAGTTAGTAATAGCTCTCCTTTAGTAAAGGTAGGCTTTTAGTTTCTTGAAATGCAGAAAGCTGTTCCTCTAAAATTTGGACACTTCAAAAATATACAATTAGTTTTTTTAAATGTTCATTTAAATAATTTTATGGCATAAATTTAAATTTGATGGCAAAAGGTTCTTTGCATGTATTACTATTCATTATGCTAAATTTGCAGCAATTATCATGCAATTTTGAATGGGTTTTCCACTGTGCTATTTTGAGAAAAGATCAAAGGATTTCTACTGAACTGATCCTATTAGCCACATTAGGAATAAAGATATGTATATTGAACAAGGTGCATCTTTTCATTAAATAAGTAATCACAGTCATTTAAAGGAATATGTCACTTATTAGATCATATTTTTAGAGCCTGATTAAAAGATAATTTCATTCCACATTTAAATTTTAGGTATTTATTCTGTAATTATTTGAAAGTGAGTTTAATTAGCTCATAATAGCCAACACATTGCTGTTAAAATGGAGGATTTTGAGCTACTGCCAGAAAAACAGCAGCAATGAACATTCTATTTTGGGGAATATCCAGAGTATCTCCTGAGTCCCAGTCCAGAGTAGGTGCTGAAGGTCAAGCTAATCATATGGTACAGAACAGGGAAACTGGAGTCTGGGCACTGATGCATTCATTGGCTTTCACGGTGCAACTTGCTGGTGTAGGAAGCAGTTTTTAAAATATAAGTTTAATTATCCAGAACACTGGAGTAAAAATAAATGGCATGGAACCAGCCAGTGGTGTTGTGGTTGGCCAGCAGGCTCCTGCACAAGAAGTACTTGTGTATGCATGCCCAAAATCCAAAGAGGAGAATGAAGAAGGGATTGCAGCATAGCTATCCACCCTGCAGGGTAATTTCTAATCTCTCTCTCTCTCTCTCTCACTCCCTGTCTCCCTTCACAGAGTGCATGTGCCCTATACCAAATTTAAATAAATTAAATACATAAATAAATAAAATGCTATGTAGTTAAAATAGAATAGAATCATCAGACATCATTTGCTCACCCTCACCCTGCTTTTCTGAGGGCAGTTTTGTCAGAATAAAAATGAAATTGAACAAGGCTGGATTGGTGGCACAGGGGTAGAACACTGCTTAAGTGAAGATGTGCTCCCATGGTCCTGACTGGATGGAGGAGCTACAGGGAGGGAAGTGGTGGCATGACATGAGACCCTATTGAGGATGATTGCATTTCTCTTTCTTTCTCATTCTGTCTCTTAATCTCATGAAATAATTTTTTTAAATGTTTAAAAAAGTTAAATCGAACAAAGTTGAACATGCAAGGAAAATTTATTCAAGAGAATTGCAATAGGAGAGGGAAGCCAAAATTCAACCTGACTTGAGCTGAAAAAAGGAAAGAAACAGTGATGGAGAGATTTTTTTTTTAAGAATAATCTAATTGAATTGAATTATTTATTTGAATAGGACCAGAGAGAAACAGAGAGAGAGAAAACAAAAAACCAAGCCACCAGGTCAGGACTCAAACCGCTTTCAGCCATGTGAGAGTACAGTGCCCCTAACCACCACACCACCTGCTGGTCCCAGTGATAGAGTGTTTTTAAGAGCTGGGATGGAAGGATTTGGGGGCCAATTGTCTTCATCAAGGGAAAAATAAACTTTCTGTTTCACTTATCTTCAGCACAGGAGTTAGTTTACAACTTAGAGCAAATATCCTACCAAAGTTAGGCTCCTGCAATTTCTAGAGGATAGGACCCTATCTTCCTTGATGGTTACATGACAAAGAAATGGCTCTAAAGTCCTTGATTAAACTGATTTTTAAAAAAATAATTATTTGTTTATTTGTTATTATTTTAAATTTGACCAGAGAGAGAGAAATAGAAAACGAGAAAGCAAGCTGCCAGGTCTGAGACTCAAAATGTGGTCAGACGCATGGGAGTCTAGTACTTTAAACATCATGCCACCTGCCGGCTCCTAAATTGATCTTGGGATGTAAAACATGAAAAGACTTTTAAAAATATTTACATATCCAAGAGGCAGAGTATTTGGAATAACACATTTTCTAAGGATGGAAGGTCTGCAGTCTTGGAGCAGGAAGAATCCAGTCTATAGTTTGATCAATGTAAGGTCAACTTTGCCAGCAATGAGTTTTCTTTAACCAAAATTGGTTCCTAACAGGAGACCAGCAAAAAATAAAATAACAAAGAAAAGGTTTATTTTTATTATTATAACTTAATTTCTTTTTATGTTTCAGAATACAGAAATTTTAGCATAATGGCTATGTCACTGGACTCCTGTGTAGTTGACCACGGTTTGCGTCCCGGACCTGGTGGCTTAAAACCCACGCCGGGCGCATGCACGTGCATGCCCAAGATCCTGAGAGGAGAATGGAGGAGAAGGGATTGCGACGTGGCCATCCCCTCTGGGGGGTGATTTCTCGCTTTCTGTCTCTCTGTCTCTCTCTGTCTGTCTGGCGAGCACACGTGCCCTATAGTGAAAAACCTCTAAAAAAAATTAAGAAAAAAACAATATAATAAGATTTTTGTCACACAGCAGAAAAGCTCTTAACAGCATTTTGTAAGAATTGTGATATGGGGGCCAGCAGGTGGTGTAGTAGTTGGGGCACTGGACTCCCACATGGCTGACTGTGGTTTGACCTGGCGGCTTGCTTTCTCACTTTCTCTCTCTTTTTCATTTTCTCTCTCCATGAGCATATGTGCCCTATAGCAAATTTAAATAGTAATTTAAAAATTAAATAATTATTTCAAAAAAAAAAAAAAAGGAAAAATTGTGATATGAGACAGGAAGTGAGTATTAGTTACAAGGGGGACTCTGAAATCAGATAGACCTAGTTTGAGATACAGCTCTTTCCAGTCTTGGAAAATTTACTTAATCTTTTTGATGTTCAATTTTCTAGTCTGTATAATTAAAGTTATAAGGTTATTATGAGATTGGAAAAGAGAGATGCATACACAGTGCTTAGCAGAGTATCTGGCACATACTAACAGCTTAATAAATAATGTTGTTAGGCCAATAGGTGGTATAGTGGTTGAGGCTCTGGATTCCCACATGACTGATCATGGTTTGAGTCCTGGACCTCGAGGCTTGAAACTCATACTAGGCGTGTGTGCGTTCACGCCCAAAATCCCCAGAGAAGAATGGAGAAGGGACTGCGGCATGGCCATCACCCTTGAAGGGGGTGATTTCTTACTTTCTCTTTCTGTTTTTCTCCGTCTCTCCAGTGAGTACACACCCCTTATAACAAAGAGCTCTTTAAATAAATAAATAATGGTGGGACCAGCAGTTAGTGTAATGGCTATGTCACTGGACTCCCACGTAGTCGACCGTGGTTCGAGTCCCAGACCTGGCGTCTTAAACTCACGCCGGGCGCATGTGCGTGCATGCCCAAGTTCCCCAGAGGAGAATGGAGGAGAAGGGATTGCGACGTGGTCATCCCCCCTGGGGAGTGATTTCTCGCTTTCTGTCTCTCTGTCTCTGTCTGTCTGGCAAGCACGCACACCCTATAGCAAAAACCTCTCCAAAAAGAAAAAAAAAAGAAAGAAATAATGGTGTTGTGTCTAATGATAGGTGGAGGACTCACTGCTGTTTTGTGCCAGTGGCTGCACCATTCTGCCTTGCAGTGAGGTCCCTCAGAAAGCATATAGATTTAATCTGAGTGAAAAAAGCACAGTCCCTTCTGGTGTTAGAAAGAGTAGGCTCTAATGTTAAAACATCTTAACTAAGGAATGATTGGCTGCTTATAATAATTACTTGAGAAGTAAGCAAGTTTACTGAGTTAGATTAAGCATTTACTTAAAAGTCTATAAAAATAGATTGCTGCTAATTCAGAACCCTCCTACAATAAGTAAAAGAAAAATCTGTTCAGTAATGAGTACAGAAAAAGTTTTTAGGAAGCCTGCATGTATCCAGCCTTAAAGTGTTAGTAACCTGTTTCACAACCCAAGTCTTTATTTTAAAATACTGAAGTACGGGGACCAGCAGGTGGCATGGTGGTTAAGGCACTGGACTCCTATAGGGCAACTGTGGTTCGAATTACAGACCCAGTGACTTGAAATGCTCATTGGATGCTTGTTCCTATGCATGTGTGCCCAAATCCTGAGAGGAAAAGAGAGGAGGAAGGATTACAATGTGGCCATCCCCTGGGAGATAATTTCTACTTTCTCTGTGTCTCTGGCAGGCACATGTACCCTATACCATAAATTTCTCTAAAAATAAATAAATAAAAATAAATGAAATGCTAAAATACCATACAGTCCTTTCTAAAGTGTTCTGTTAATGCTTTGGAAGGAGATAAGGAGTTATATTTCCATACTTTAAAATGGTCACTAACCTTGATGGGACAAATGTAGTATAAGAGTTCAGGAATATGGGACCAGCACTTAGCATAATGACTATGTTGCTGGACTCCCATGTAGTCGACCATGGTTCAAGTCCCAGCCCCAATGGCTTAAACTCTCACTGGGCGCGTGTGCGAGCATGCCCAAGATTCCGAAAGGAGAAAGGTATTGTGGCATGGCCATCCTCCCTGGGGGATGATTTCTTGCTTTCTGTCTCTCTGTCTCTCTCTGTCTTTCTGGCGAGTGCATGCGCCCTATAGCAAAAAACCTCTCAAAAAAAAAAAAAAAGAGTCCAGGAATATATATCTCTTATAAAAACATAAAGCCCAAGAAGAAAGAAGTTATGTTCTTTTGTCATATATACCAAATCCCTTTCAATAATGGAATTGGTTTCCTTTGGAGTTCTCTTGGTAACATACTAATTACATTTCCTCAGATGATATCAGAGGCAAGCCAGAGTATTCCCAATACCATGTTATGGGGCACGCCGCCTCCATGAAGAGCCAATTTCCTTTCATTCTTGGCTTGAGTACTCCATGGCGCAGCAAATGCTACATTTGGCTGTAGCCTACACGTAACATGTTGTGTGGTGATTAGATCACTGTCATCATTAATAGCTCCTTACTGCCCATCCACAGGGTGACAGAAGACACGTGGCATTGGTAGTAAAATAGAAAAGACAAAAATACTTCATTGGCTTTCCAGGTTAAAAGAAATATGTATTTTTTTTATGTTTGTCATTTTTATTTGCAAAACTTTAGGTCCAAGTTTGAAACTGCAGTATTTTTACACTCAAGACACAGTCAGTCATGCACAATCCATATTTCAACTTTCTATTGTTTCAACTAGAATTTAAAATAACAATATTGGAAACAAAAATCCTTTAAAAGATTGAATGCTGAGGTCAGGAGGGTGGAGCCATACCATCAACAGGGCTACAAAATAAATAACTTACTTAAAAAAATAAGTCAAACATACAAAAAGACCATACATATGATCCAAACTTACAGGAGAATTTTATTACACATGGATTTACAGATAACACATTTTAACAAAAGTAATGTACAGCGGGACCAGCAGTTGGTGTAACGGCTATGTTGCTGAACTCCCATGAAGTCGACCACAGTTCAAGTCCCAGACCTGGTGGCTTAAACTCACACCGGGCGCATGTGCGTGCGTGCCCAGTTCAGCCACCTGCAATCTAATCAGAAGTGAATCATTCAACTTCTGTGTACTTGACTTTTTGAACTAACAAAATGATATGAATAAATGTTAAATACTCATGGCGTGATTGTGCTTATAAAAATGAGACAGTACTTGTAAAGCAGTTAGCATAGTCTGCCACATGGAAACTTCCATAATACAAATGATCTTTTATGAAAGGTCTTCCAAAAATTCTGTAGCATTTTATGAAATTTTACAAACCTGTTATGAAAAATATATGCTTGGATTTCAAAAAGTTTTTCCACCAAAATAAACCTGTACTTTCATTCTCTTTTCCACAAACTTTTTGAAGTCCCTTTGTATTGGGAGTATAAGCAATTTAAGGTGAAAGCCACAACACAAATGTAATAAACACGTATTCTCAAACAAAAAAGGGAAATGTTGGTCATTGACACTTTAGCATCTGGGAAGTTTTTGTAAAGTTTTTCTAAACTTTATCAGCATAACATATTTCTCAATAACCACTATGAAACTAGTAAGTCAAAACTAGAGCATCATCCCGAGAAATTTAAGGTTGTGATGGTGGGAGGAAGGTATATATCGTCTGCCATTCTTATTTTTGGAGAAAAAAGATTTAAACCTCTACCCCACAGAGCTTTTTTTTTTTTTTTCCTTTGGAGAGATTTTCGCTATACGGCACGTGCACTCACCAGACAGACAGAGAGAGAGACATAGAGACAGAAAGCGAGAAATCACCCCCCAGAGGGGATGGCCACGCCGCAATCCCTTCTCCTCCATTCTCCTCTTGGGATCTTGGTCATGCACGCACATGCGCCCGGCGTGAGTTTCAAGCCACCAGGTCCGGGACGCGAACCGCGGTCAACTATGTGGGAGTCCAGCGACATAACCATTACGCTAACTGCTGGTTCCCCCCCCCCACAGAGCTTTTGAGAAAAGGAATGATTAATATCCTGCATTCCCTTATCATTCCCATGCCCTTCCTCCTAAATGCTCAGGAATATACTGGGCAGCATGACTTACTGGGTACACCCACCCAGCCAGTCTTCCACCATGATAGATGGCCCGTCTTCCCTACTTCCTAATTCTAGGCTTCACCTGCTTCCCTCTAATGGGCTCAGAGGGGAAGTTGTCTAATCTTTCCCCTTAGCTATTGCACTTTCACCAAAAAGAATGTGATCTTTTCCCAAGAAAAGAAAATTGAGACAGCAGTAGTTTCATGACAGGAATATAAAGATGATCGCCCAAAGTGAACAGACCCAGTCCTAAATCAAGAAAACTACCCATTACAGGAATGACTCGGCTGTAGTTCTGTGCAGGTCCCCTGGTGAGGAATGGTTCGCCTAGGACTCAGCACCAAGACTGCAGTAGAAACTACCCTGGATCCAATCCAGGGTACACTATGGAACTCCAGAGCAGGGAAGCAAAGAGAAAAAAGAGCTAATTTAATTTTAGGAAGAAAACTCTAAAGCCTAATCAGGAGGGTTATTATTTCCAAGATACTGAGCCTTGCTATCAGTTATTAGCAAAGAGAGCTTTTAGATGATTGATTTCATGACACCTAAAAACATAAAATATCATAATAAAATTTTGAAAAGAGGGAGAAATCTAATTCACTCCAACCAGAGGAGCCCGAGAGCACTGATCCATTAAAGATGGAACATTTTACAGATAAACAGAAACAGGCCCCACGTGCAACACCACAACTAATGGCCTGAAACAACGTGTCTCACAATGTAAGTGGCCATTTTTGCCACCTGAATTCACAGGGCCTCCATTCATGAAAGGGAAGTCATCAACTACAGCTACCCCTACAGAGATAATGTCCTTGGTGGTCACTGCTACAACCGAGTGAGCCACGGCATGCGGTCCATAAGGCAGAATTGTCTAATTGTTGGAACAGCTACTGGTTCAGTGGCTTTTGTGTGGAAGACAGGGAGAATAATCAGACCATCACTGTTTTTTACAAGTTCTTTATTCTTATCAGAGCACTTTCACATTTATTGTTCTATCTGATCTGATCTTCACAATGATCCTAGGAGGTAAATAATTTCAGTGTCACAAACCTTGTTCCCGATGAAGAAATTATCGCAGCAGATAATGAATTGCCAACTGTCACTCAGCAAATTAAACACAGTGCCTGGGAAAGAACTTAATGCCAAGCCCAGTATTCTTTTTACCACTCTGCATTGTTTCACTAAAATTCTGCAAACTCCTGTTACAAAGGATAGAGGGCAGGAGGTGAAGTGGAATGTGGCTGGAAAGAAAAGACCTGGACAACTGCTTAGAAAAGACATGTAAATTGTTAAATGCTCTTAATACCTAAGTCAGGGATAAAAGTGGAAATAATAACAAATTTTTCAGGATCACAGGTACAGATGCACTGAATGTATGAAACTGAGGTAGCTATAGACAGACCTGTATTCAATTTTTACTGTGCCACTGATAAAGCCTAAGTAACCTATCCTCTTTGAGACTTAGTTTCTTTTCCTGTAAATTTATAGTAATACCCATACCACAGAGCTGTAATAAGGACTGCATTCAGGTAATGGGTGTCAAGCACACAGTACACAGTCTACCATATAATAAATAATCAAAGTAATAGTTGTTAATAGAATAAGAAAAGAAACGTAGGGGTTGCATTATTACAAGTCATAGTAGCTGAGCTGAGCATCTCTGACAAGTAATGTTACAAAACCTACTAAGTAAATCCATGTAATATTGGGAGAAAGTTCAGTAAACGAGGTTTAATAATGCAACAAATATAAGCAAGTTAACACCAAGGTATCGTGATGTCTTTCCTGCATCTCTTCAAAAGCTTGACTTTGCCATCACGGTGGAAAGTGGGGAAGACAACCTTAGTATCTTCTGTCAGAGAAATTGAAGGAATGCTGCAGTATTCGCATGCAGGGGGATGGCCACTCCACAATCCCTTCTCCTCTGTTTACTTCTCAGACATACATGTGTGTGCACACATGCACACTCCTCATTACTCAAGCAATAGTCATGGTGCCATTTTTATTTTATATAAGCCAGGTTCTCCTACAGTTTCTGGTTTCAGCCTTGAGAATTCCATGGAATGAATCTCCTGGTTTTGTATAAAGATAGATTGTTCAAATTTCTATATGTCAAAAAGTGAAATCCATCTTAAGAAAAGTAATATCTGGGCATATATATTTATGGGTGTTATAGTCAATGAGCTCCCAGGAAGAGAAGCTATTTTGCTAACAGGGAGCTTATTTGAGTAGAAATCAGTAATAAAGAGTATCATTTACATTTTAAAATATAGCTCTTCTTGCATTTCCTGAAATATAATACATTTTGATGAAAAACTCATACAAACTCTCCAGGGTCCCCAGCTTTGAAACTGATTTTCTCAATTATTGCTTATATGGCTTTTCTTCTCCTTGACAATTGTGGAGAGTTTGGTCTGAGTAATGAGGCCCTTTTCAACTCTCTCACTCCAGTAGAATAAGAATAAAAAATGCCCTAGAAACTTCTACAACTACTCTGCTGAACTGACAGAAGAGCTCCAAGTTAGCCCTGCCAACTCTTTGTAGAGCTGTGGATCAGGTGATGCTGATGTGAATAAGATACTCAAATGAGTCACACTGAAGACTGAGTAGAATGAATATACTATAAGGTAGTGCCTAGATCATGCTATATACCTTACTATGGTCATTAAATAGGTATTTTTTAATTTCAATAAAAGCAGTTTTAGCTTTAATATACCAAAGAAATGCTAAGGAACTTTGCTTAAAACTTAAAGCCAGGAAACAGGTTAGGATTCTGTTCAAACAGTAGGTACATGAACCTACAGGCAACTCAAGACAGGACAAAAATCCTCAAAACTGGAAAACAAAGTCTAGAAGAAAATCAGCAATGTTTTAGTCAAAAGTCATAAAATTCTATTTTAAATAACCTAGTGACTTCAAATCTTGGGATTAAAGCAGCCTGTTAAAGCATAGGAAAAGCAAATGCAGTATTTGCATTAATGCACACTGATCCCAATTTGCCTGAGCACAGAAGTGATTTCTGGTTTAGTGAAGTAAGTATCATGTTTACTTCTTTTATTGGTGATATTTTAGGGGTAGAGGTTAAGAAAGTATTGATGTAGAAAAAAAATTATAAAAAAGTATGCAATGTGAATGCCAGTGTTTTACCCATTTGCTTAACACCTTTACTTAGAACTTTGAAATCAAAGATCTCTCATACTTTCTTGGTGCTAAGTTTACCCCAGGTCACCTCTAAAAAATTATCAACTTAAAAAATATTTTTTCCTGATCAGTCAGAAAACACATAATTTTGTGGCTAGTGTCTTCAATCATCATTAGAGGTTGAAAGATGGGGGAATTGGTAAGAAAGAAAAATATAGTCACAGGAAATTATTAAAATACTAATACTCTAGTTAGAAAGAGAGAGAAAAACAATAAAAATGAACCATTTAAGCAAGATGTAACAGCAGTATGGAATTCATACTAGGATGGGTGATGTAATAGATGGTCAACAGAATTTATTTTTTTAAGTTGTCTTTGGGGTGCTTTTGTTTTTCTTTTGTTTGAGGTTTTGCCATTGGGTACATGCACTCACTGGAGAGACTCAGAGAATGACAGAGGGAAAGTGAGAAATCACCCCACAAGGAGGATGGCCACTCCACAATCCCTTCTTCTCTGTTACTTCTCAGGATCTTGGGCATGTACACACATGTGCCTGGCATGATGCTCAAGCTGCAGAGTATAGCACTCGAACCATGTTCAGCCACGTGGAAATCTAGTGTCTTACTCACCTTGCCACCTGCTGGCGCTATTTTTTTCCCAAGAATTTTCATAGATATTATTGGATTACTTTCAAAAAACAAATGAAGAATTCTTACTCACCAACATTAGATGTTCTCTTTTCTACTGGTTAGTGTGTATTTTTTACTATTCTTGTAGTGAGTTGGGTTTTCTTTTTATATCCACAGTCTTTGTGTTTTAGAGAGACTTACTCTTGGTCTGTCATATGAACTATTTTCTCCCTTTCTTTTTAATTTATATTTTCACTTTATTAATGATACATCTTGCCACACAAAAGTATTATTTGTGGAATCAAATATACTGATCTTTTCATTTATGATTTCATCCCATGGTCTGCAGTCTGCACAATAAGCTTCTTGTTCACCTTTTAATTTCTTCTCAGATTCCCCTGAAACTCAGTATGTCACAGTCACTCTGGCTTACATTTGGTTGCTAAAAAGCAATCTCCTTATTTGAGGTCATTCCACAAGTTATTTCTTCTTAGTAGCCTTCTCTGCCCACTTTTTTTTTTTTGGAGAGATTTTTGCTATAGGGCGCGTGCGCTCGCCAGACAGACAGAGAGAGACATAGAGACAGAAAGCGAGAAATCACCCCCCAGGGGGGATGGTCACGCCGCAATCCCTTCTCCTCCATTCTCCTCTCGGGATCTTGGGCACGCACGCACACGCGCCTGGCGTGAGTTCCAAGCCACCGGGTCCGGGACGCGAACCGCGGTCAACTATGTGGGAGTCCAGTGACATAGCCATTACGCTAACTGCTGGTTCCCTCTGCCCACTTTTCACCTGAGTGCTCTCTACTAATTTTTCAAGTGTCATCCTAAAGGTCACAAACTCAAAAAAGACTTTGACTCTCCAGTCTAAATCAGAAACTTCTCACATTGTACACCCTAAAACTGTAAATGTGAATAAGAAATTATAAAATTTAAAAGCAAGCTATTTTTCTATATATTTTAATACTGTTTTCAAGTGATGTAACATATTACTTATCATTTTTTGTGATTAATAATACATTAAATAAACATATTTAAAATTAATTTTTTTTAAAAAAAGAAGCTGTTGTCCTACTCCTTCATGGTACCTGAAGGTATCATTCATACCCAGCGGATACTTTCACTATGTAATTTTTGTGACTTGACTGTTCTGTAGTTGAAATCGTGGAGTATATACATCAGATATATTTGGTTACCTGCTGTACTGTCAGGGCCTAGCATAGTTCCTGGAACATTTATAGATCACTATATATTTGTTGACGTAAAAAGGGAATATTCAAAAAGAAAATTTAATAAAAAATGGGGCATTGAAGCTAATCTTCAGGAATAAGTACTATTTAGGCAGAAGGTTAAAAGGACATAGGGACAAGGAATGGAGGTAGAACTTACTTTTTGGTATGTGGGGACTTGGGGACAGCAATAATATTATGTACCTTCCTCTGAAAAACAAAATGGAAGACAGGTTTGAGTAGGTAGCTGTGAGGAGACCATGAAGGGCTGTGGGAGCAATAGGCACATTGGTACTTTAATAAACACCCTGACACGTTCAGTGGTTCTAATAATGAAGCCTCTGGACTCAATTGCCATTTAAAAAAAAAAAAAAATATATATATATATATATATATATATTGGACC
>NW_006160142.1:1627385-1650194 GCF_000334495.1 Tupaia belangeri chinensis | reverse complement strand
GCTAGGTTGCTGGACTCCCACGTAGTCGACCACAGTTTGAGTCCCAGACCCGGTGGCTTAAACTCACGCCAGGCATATGTGTGTGTATGCCCCAGATCCTGAGAGGAGAATGGAGGAGTAGGGATTATGGTGTGGCCATCCCCCTTGGGGAGTGATTTCTCGCTTTCTATCTTTCTGTCTCTCTCTGTCTGGCGAGTGCATGTGCCCTATAGCAAAAACCTCTCAAAAAAAAAAATGTGTGAAGCTTACAGATGAGTAAGCTATGAACAGAGTTTATAACATATAGGATAATTGAAGAACAGAATTCTGTAAATGCCATGATCCTATGGCTTCCCATGAAGATGACAGAGAATAGTTATGTCCCTCCAGCTATCTATTTTTGCTGTCACCAAAGCCACACAGAGTGTAGATGTTCTTTGGTATAGTTGTTCATTGCCTTTTCTGTTCCATTTGGTGTCATTGAAAGCAGCAGCCTGTCTTAGTTGGGGTTCTCTGTCATACAAGCACATTGATGAGTTTTCCTGTGCCTAGCATCCCTTCCCCCGCAATACCTAGATTTCTGGAGAAGATAATCATCCTATCCATCTCAGAATGGCGGTCCCTCAACTTCCCTTCAAACACGTGTTCTGGTGGTTTTGAAAGCAGCAGAGGAAAATGTCAGACCCAGCAGCCAAGCAGGTGGCAAAGGTTTATTGATTTCAAAGGTTTTTCTGACTCTCCAATTTATTATAGAAGGGCTAAGATGTGTCAGACATGTCCAGGCCTTCTGTCTGACCTGCAGAAGTGAACTTCAGAATGTGCAGGGCTTGGGTGGAGTTGGTGGGAGGAAAGAATGGAAGGGATTTGAAACACCCAACATCCATCACTGCTCACAAAACCACAGCATGAGTCAAAATTAGTGCATGCCATATAAATCATTGTGTACCTGCTTTCCTATAAATGTGCCATTTAAACATGCCTTCTTGTGAGTGATTGCAGCATAATTGTTTCTTCTGGCCTATGTCGTATTGCAGCACAAAAATGGGGAAAAATAAAAATAATAAACTTTGTTTTTCTTTTCTTTCTTCCTTTTCTTTTTTTTTTTCTTTTTTTTTTTTTTTGAGATGGGAAAAAGTATCTCTGCTAATCTCAATTCACAAGCACCCCAGGAGTCTGAAATTCCAATTTTCTTTTCACAGTATTAATGAAACTGAGTACTGGAAAAATCAAATCTTCCCCTGTAAATCTAAAACCATTTTCAAGGCTAGCCTAGAATTATAATAACTTCCACATGTATTAAGACACAGTATAGAACCTTTGTCTAATGAGATCATTTAGGCAAATCTTCCTGGATAGGGTGGAGACAGGAATTTAAAATCTATTACTTTAAGTTGAATCTCTGATAAAACCAGAAAGACTAGTCAAAGACTCTTAGAAAATGTTCAGTAAATGTACCTTGCCAACCGTTTTTAAAAAGGATCATTGTAAAACAAGATATCCAATCATTTTGCTTAGCAGAATGATATATGTTGAGCATTATAAAGTTTTAAGATCCTTAATATACCTATCCTGATGAAATACATAGCTCACATTTTATTTTTTTTTATTAATGGTATATTTTATTCTCTATTTCTTAAAATTGGTTATTTCTTACAATGCTTTTTCTTAAAGCTAAAAAGCTTGTTCATTATCATCTGTATATAGTGTCACCGTTGCTACATTCTTGATGTGACAGGGTCATAGTTTATAGTCTGTGTCCTTAGACCTCTTTATTGAAGAAATAAAACTAGCCTAGAAAATTGCATGGAAATGACAATCTTACCCTAAAGCTAACTTTGGAAAAAACATAAATATAATAAGATTACAGTGGGAGAACAGCTCATTCAAGTATACACAATAGTTGCATAAAAGTGACAATTTGAGTGATAAAAAGAGAATTTGATGGTATATTATTGCCTTGGCGAACTCATCAATGGAAACATAAGGTTCAGCCACCCATCAGCCTCTCATTCTATGTCATAGGAATTAGTGCATTAAGCACTATTTTTCATACAGAGTTGTAATAACAAATCAAAAGCAGTTTTATTTTTAATAACAATATTTGATTATTTCTAATCTCAGAAAAAAAATTAACACTTTCCATTACAAAGAGAAACCTTTTGGTAAAAATTCATGAATCAAAAATTGCCTTTCAAAATAGCTATTTTAGAACTTATTAAGTAAGTGCAAGCTTTGTATTTTTTGCTTGCAGATACTGAGGTATGACTATGTACTAACAGTGCCAACTTGAAAACACAGCTCTGATACAAAGCTTGCAGGCTTAATGTAGCCCTCATATTGTCATATCTATAACAAAAGTTTTGAAGATTCTTATTGAATTATTATTTGTTTTGATAAAGCATACAATTATATTTGTAAACAAATTTAGAAAAAATTAAAAATTAAAGTAACCAGGGAACAGCAGATGTTATAATGGCTACATCGCTGGACTCCCATGTAGTCGACCACGGTTTGAGTCCCGGACTCAGTCGCTTAAACTCACACCAGGTGCATGTGCGTGAGTGCCCAAGATCCCGAGATAAGAATGGAGGAGAAGTGATTGTCTCATGGCCATACCCCCAGGGGGTGATTTCTCACTTTCTGCCTCTCTGTCTCTCTCTGTCTTTATGGCAAGCACACACGCCCTATAACAACAAAAAAAAAAAACACAAACAAACAAGTAAAAAACCTTTCCAAAAAATTAAAGTAACCATACCAATATAAATCTGATAAAATAATCATATTAAGACATTTTTGACAGTAAGAATTATTATATATTGTGATTTGAAAATAGGAGCTTGGCAATAAATTTTGTTGCTCACTGAACACTTTTCAGAATAAGGCACCAACCTCAAAAGACCCCTGCTCTTGTTACCATCTTCATTTACCTGGGTTAGGGATGGCCAAATCAGCTCTCCGAGGGCTACCTGTAAGGATAAGTCAGGAGTTGGGAAAGGGAGAGAAAGATGTTAAATGAATACTAAAGGGGAGCATGCAGTAGGTGACAGGGGCCGCCAGAGTGACTGGTAAAGATGAAGCCTGCCCAGCAAGTGGCATAGTGATTAAGGATTCACACATGGCTGACCATGGTTTGAGTTCCAGACCTTGTGGCTTGCATGCATGCCTAAAATCCTAGGAGAAGAATGGAGGAGAAGGGATTCAATAACTATTTCAGTGAACTTAAGGATAAGATCAAATTATAAGAATTTAACTTTTTTCATGCAGAGCAACCATTGCATTTATCTTCTTTTTTTTTTTTTTTTGTACTACAAGGCACTAGAATGTCTTTGTACTCACTGTGTATTTCCATGGTGAACTTGTTTTCATCTGATATGAATAAATTCATTTAAAACATAATGTGAAAATATGTTAATGACTGTCCTAACAATTGAGAGCATATGCCTACTTAAATAATCACAATATTATTAATAGTTAGACAATGAGAAAGAAGAAAACTCATAGACCTAGCATATAGAGTTCTTGATAAATCTCTTGAGCCAAAGTAGACTGTGTGGAAAACATCTATAGACCTTTTGACTAAATATTATGAGAAAGAAAGAGAGAGAGGTAAATATAACTTTTTCTTTGTCCTTTTAGGTGACACTATTAGTGTGTAAGTCTCAGAGTTTTTCCATAACCATTTGGCTGAGTGTAAGAAATGAACATAGGGGCCAGCAGATGGCATAGTGGTTACATTGCTAGACTCCTCCGCGGCTGACAGTGGTTTGAGTTCCAGAACCAGTGGTTGAAAATCACACCAGGCGTCTGTGCATGATTACCCAAGATCCCGAGACAACAGAGGAGGGATTGTGGCATGGCCACCACCCCCGGGGCGGGGTGGGGCGATTTTTCACTTTCCCTTTCACTGTCTCTGTCTCTCCCTCTCTTATGAGCACACATTCACTAAGGCAAAAATTTCTTTATAAAAGAGATAAATGTAAAAGAAGTAAATAAGGATATGAAAAAGGTCATGACCCTCATGACAACTGCTTGTCCTTGCAAGTATAATTGATAGATTTGAATCATTTAGGCTAAAAGCCAACAAAATTCAAAAGCTTCTGTATTGAGAGTAAAGTTTATCTATGTGCTCGTCCACCTGCAGTAGACTTAGCGGTTTACTCAGTTCTCGTCAACTCTGAGGGTACAAGATGACAGGTATTCTTCAGTACAATAGTCAGAACCTTGTGGCTTGCATGCATGCCTAAAATCCTAGGAGAAGAATGGAGGAGAAGGGATTCAATAACTATTTCAGTGAACTTAAGGATAAGATCAAATTATAAGAATTTAACTTTTTTCATGCAGAGCAACCATTGCATTTATCTTCTTTTTTTTTTTTTTTTGTACTACAAGGCACTAGAATGTCTTTGTACTCACTGTGTATTTCCATGGTGAACTTGTTTTCATCTGATATGAATAAATTCATTTAAAACATAATGTGAAAATATGTTAATGACTGTCCTAACAATTGAGAGCATATGCCTACTTAAATAATCACAATATTATTAATAGTTAGACAATGAGAAAGAAGAAAACTCATAGACCTAGCATATAGAGTTCTTGATAAATCTCTTGAGCCAAAGTAGACTGTGTGGAAAACATCTATAGACCTTTTGACTAAATATTATGAGAAAGAAAGAGAGAGAGGTAAATATAACTTTTTCTTTGTCCTTTTAGGTGACACTATTAGTGTGTAAGTCTCAGAGTTTTTCCATAACCATTTGGCTGAGTGTAAGAAATGAACATAGGGGCCAGCAGATGGCATAGTGGTTACATTGCTAGACTCCTCCGCGGCTGACAGTGGTTTGAGTTCCAGAACCAGTGGTTGAAAATCACACCAGGCGTCTGTGCATGATTACCCAAGATCCCGAGACAACAGAGGAGGGATTGTGGCATGGCCACCACCCCCGGGGCGGGGTGGGGCGATTTTTCACTTTCCCTTTCACTGTCTCTGTCTCTCCCTCTCTTATGAGCACACATTCACTAAGGCAAAAATTTCTTTATAAAAGAGATAAATGTAAAAGAAGTAAATAAGGATATGAAAAAGGTCATGACCCTCATGACAACTGCTTGTCCTTGCAAGTATAATTGATAGATTTGAATCATTTAGGCTAAAAGCCAACAAAATTCAAAAGCTTCTGTATTGAGAGTAAAGTTTATCTATGTGCTCGTCCACCTGCAGTAGACTTAGCGGTTTACTCAGTTCTCGTCAACTCTGAGGGTACAAGATGACAGGTATTCTTCAGTACAATAGTCAGAATTCTATGGGGAAATTTTACAAGCACAATAATCCATTGTTACAGTGTTCTCATGACTCGTGTATAGTTGATGATTTGTTTTTTACTTTACAAGTCATTGAAACATCATATAAATGTGTTGAAACACTTAGGAGATGTCATCTATTCTTTTTTATTTTTTTCTTGTTTGCAGTCTAGCCTCAAAGTAAAATATGTATGCCCACTGGGACCAGCAGATGGCGAAATGGTTATTTTGCTGGACTCCCACATAGTCAACTGCAGTCTGAATCTCAGACCCAGTGGTTTAAACCTCATGCCGGGCGCATGTGCGTGAGTGCCTGAAATCCTGAGAGGAGAATGGAAGAAGAGAAGGGATTATGACGTGGCCATCCCTCTGGGGTGGGGGTGATATCTCACTTTCTGTTTCTCTGTCTCTCTGGTGAATCCAAGCACCCTAAGGCAAAAATCTTTCTCAAAAAAAAGAATGTTTATATGTGTCCATCACGAAAGCGAAACATTTGCCTACTTCTTATCACACCACATAGTATGCAAATGCTTAGACTGATTCAGTAACCACATCAGTCCTACTGAAGTTTTTAATTGCTCTGCTTTCCTAGTGCCCATGCCCCAGTACAAGAAACTAGATACATGGACTTGGCTTTTCCTCCAAGTCAGTTAACTCTAGACCATTACAGACCTGAACCTAATCTGTATGCATTCCATTTTTCAGTTCCTCCTCCTTTAACTATCTTTCATTTATTTTTTTAAGTGCTTTCATCACATGCTTTGACAAAGACAGAGAAAATAGGTGAAATTTTAGTTTATTTAATTAGCTTTTAGTGCTGCTAAGAAAAAAGTTTTAGGTTGTTTTTAGTTTTCTAAAAGTTTTGCTTTAGTTTATTATGAAATGTGAAAGGAATATATATTTAAGTCCATGAGATATATGAATTACTTAGGATTTATCTGATTAAATTCCCTTTTTCAGGGCACTAGCAGATGGTGTGGTGGTTAAGGTGGTGGACAGTACCACATGGCCGACTGCATTTCAAGTCCTGGACCTGGTGGCTTGCTTTCTCTCTTTCTCTCTCTCTCTGGTCAAATTAAAATAAATGAATAAATGAATAAATAAATATTTTTAATTCCTTTTTTCATATTATCATAAATGTTTACAATATGACTGCATTTCTCTTGTATATAAATTTTTGAACAAGTTAATATAAGATATTTAGACTTATTAGCCATTTTTACAATTCTGTATATTTGAAATAATCTTAAATTTCCTCAAAGATTTTTTTTTAGTGATCACAAATACAAAGCATTATTGACAATCAGTAAGTGAAAGCACATTTATAATTCAGGAATGTATTTAAATTTCTCTAGGCTATTGTACATCTGGGAGAGATGGCCCATTAACATAGAAATGCTTCTGATCTTAAAACAGAAAGTTAAAGAAAATATTACTCAGCCTTGAGATTTGAAACATACTTTTTAAAAAGAAAGATATCTATTAGATATGTAAGCAAGTGCATATTTCAAACAGAGAAATAATAATATCTTTTGTTGCAGTTACTAAATGTTTACTGTAAATCAAGGGAAAATTAAGGTAAAATATTTGGACCAGCTTTTGGTGTAATGATTAGATTTCTGGACTCCCACGTAATAGACTGTGGTTCAAATTCTGGACCCGGTAGTTTGAAACTCATGCTGGGTGCATGTGTGTACATGCCAAAAATCCTGAGGAGAATAGAGGAGAAGGAATTACAGCATGAGCATTCTCCCTGAGAAGTTTAGATTTTAGGGCTTTTTTAAAATAGTAATTATGAAAACATAATATTTAGAATCTTTGCATATGGTTTTCATAGAATTATTTTTAATAATAATTTTCCATGTACTGAGCAAAATTTTGGTAGGTGTTGAAAAACAGACAAGAATTTTCCTTAAATAGGAGATGTTTTATCAAAAGCCTATATGGCAAAATTGAAGCATTTTAGACTTTGCTACTTCATACCCTGTAGCATGGCTGACTGTGTTTCAAGCCCCAGACCCAGCAGCTTAAAACTCACACCAGGCTCATATGTGTGTATGCCCAAATTTCAAAGAGGAAAATGAAGAAGTGATTGTGGCATGGCTATCCTTCCTGGGAGGTGATTTCTCACTTTCTGTCTCTCTGTCTCTGGTGAGCACTTACACCTCAGCAAAAATCTGTCTAAAAAAACCACACAATTGGGACCAGCAGTTAGCATAACGGCTATGTCACTGGACTCCCATGTAGTTGACTGTGGTTCAAGCCCAAGACCCGGTGGCTTAAACTCACACCAGGTGCGTGTGTGTGCATGCCCCCATGATCCCAAGAGGAGAAGGAATTGTGGCGTGGCCATCCACCCTAGGGAGTGATTTCTCACTTTCTGTCTCTCTGTCTGTCTGGTGAGCACATGCACCCTATAGCAAAAACCTCTAAAAAAAAAAAAAAAACAAAAAACCAACAACACACAATTCATACAGAAAAAATGATCTAGAGTCAGATGGGATAAAATATTTTCTCTCTATAGCTCCTATTACTTTGTATATTTTTGTCTATTTTTATTTTTTATTTACATTTAATCCATGTACATCTTTATAGTGTGCAATATGATTTTTCCTGACATGACTACAGTGCACATTAGTCAAGTCAGAGACATTACCATATATGCTTTCATCAACAGATAACTTCATTTTGTGTCGTTTAAATGTTTTGTTTGTTCCTATTCTTTTATATTTAAAAAACAAAAAACAAAAAACAAGTTTAGTATATAGAGGAAAAGAGTCACCGCTTCTCCTCCCCTTATCTATCAGCTAAATCTCAGGCCTTTTCTTCCTCATCTATGGCCAGTTTCAGTGTCTGACTAGGTCTTAGAGAAGACATTAGGCACCCTGTAAACTATTGCTTGTACCCAAGGAAGAGCCTTATTTATACTTTGGGAAGACTGAATGAAGGTTTGGTCAGTTGAACGAAACTAGGTCAGCTAGTCTTTTATTATCATCCATTTGATACTAAATTTTGTCTCATAAGCAATCTAGAAAGTATCTAAAACTGAGAAGGAATATTTTCTCACTTCGACTTCAAAATTTAGCTGTGGAGATCAGTCCACCACTGCCAAAATAAATTAAATGTATACATACATACAATTTACATACATACTTATGTAAATGAATACACTTTCAAAAGAAAAAGAAATATGTTCTGCTATAGTTCATAAAGATGTGACTGAGGGGCCATCGCGATGATGCGGTGGCCATATGCAGCTTTGCAGTGTTGGATCCATAGGGAAGAACAGGGTTTGGTTCCCAGGCTAACCAGGCAAGCATGCACATGCCTGTGTGACTGAGGAAGGCTTGGGAGAGGGAGGGTGTGGTGTGAGATCCTGTTGAAGTGCCTCTCTCTCAGAAGAAGAAAGAATGAAACTTTATTAAAAACAACTTAAAGGGAACCAGCAGTTAGCGTAATGGCTATGTCGCTGGACTGTTCGCGTCCCAGACCCGGTGGCTTAGAACTCCCGCCAGCGCGTGTGCATGCGTGCCCAAGATCCTGAGAGGAGAATGGAGGAGAAGGGATTGTGGCATGACCATCCCCCATGGGGGGTGATTTCTCGCTTTCTATCTCTATGTCTCTCTCTGTCTGGCGAGTGCACGCGCCCTATAGTGAAAACCTCTCAAAAAAAAAAAAAAAACTTAAATAAGGATGTTACTAAAATTATACTTTATAAACAGTTAGGGCCAGCTCTAGAGTCTAGTGGTTAAAGAAGTTGGACTCCACATGGCCAACCATGTCCCACTTCTAGCTCCTGACTTGAAAAATATGCTGAGCATGTACACATGCATGACTGAAATCTCAGTAAGATGGAAATATGGAGGAGAAAGGAATTGCAGTGTGACCATGTCTCATTGGATGGCATTTACTCTCCCTCTCACCCTTCTCCCTCATGCACTGTTTTTCTCTCTCTCTAGTGAGCATATGTACCCTACGGCAATAAAAAAAGTAGATACTTAGACGTTCAAAATGCCTTGGTTATCTTTCTGTTCAAGGCAATATAATATCTGAAGATTATAATCCTAAATTCAACTGTTCTGACTCAGTAGAGTTAGCCCTAAGTGTTCTTTGGCTACATTAACTTGATTTTTAAAGTAATTCCCTCTAATATTGTAGGGTACAAGCTACCTATGATCCTGATTTTATTCGACATGTTGGGTTTTGCACCTAACACACCAACATGGTCCTCTAGAGCTAATTGGAGCTTATCTGGGGGGCTGTGCTTTCAAGACCCTGTGAATAAAATTGATCTGTAAAAAAGTAAAGATGAGAAAAAGACTCTGCTAGAATGCTTGTGTTTTAGGTCCCTAGTTTTTAGTGACTATGAGACACAAAATATTGCTGCATTTAGCAGCAGTGTGCTTTTCCTAAAATAGTAGGTTCTCTTCCATTAGTCACTAACATATTATAGATAGGAAATGTAATGTTAACATTAGCTCTCTGGTATTCAAGTAATCTCAATAATCACTTTGTGTTTGTTCTCATCCTCTTTCTTATAGCCAATCCAACCCGGGCAGGCGGGAGAGAGCCTTACCCAGGCTCTGCAGAAGTGATTCGGGAGTCCAGCAGCACCACGGGCATGGTCGTTGGGATAGTAGCTGCTGCCGCCCTGTGCATCCTCATCCTCCTCTATGCCATGTACAAATACAGAAACCGGGATGAAGGCTCATACCACGTAGACGAGAGTCGAAACTACATCAGTAACTCAGCACAGTCCAACGGGGCTGTGGTAAAGGAGAAACAACCCAGCAGTGTGAAAAGCGCCAACAAAAATAAGAAAAACAAGGATAAAGAGTATTACGTCTGATCCCAAGATCTTAAAAGGACACTTGTATAGAAATAGTCTTCATTTTATCTGAGACATAATATAAACTTATTTACTTTCCTTTTTACGAAGCACATACAAAAGAAGACAGGGAATGCAATCAGGAAGGAAAGACTGTTTTTAAAAAATAAAACAAGTATCTCATGCTCTTGTTTCTCAAAAAAAAAAAAAAAAAGAAAGAAAAGAAAAGAAAAAACAAACAAACAAACAAAAACAGGGGCCAATAAATTTCCTAACATCCACAGTGTTTTCATTTACTCTGCCTGTCTTTATGTTGCTGGAACATTTCTAAAAGACAGTGATGACCGCACGCATTCATAAAGCAAAGGAGTATTACAACATCAAGGCACAACACACACACAAAAAAACCCAACACAAAACATAACACAAAAAAGAAGCTACCTATGATCCTGGATTTAGCCAAAGTGCTAGTGCTTTCCTGAGAAGTCAGTTAGTCCGATTGCCAGAGAAGACTGTCATTTTGAGTGACTCAACCTGCAAACCTTTACGTTTGCTGCCTGGTGCAACTGGAGCAGTGGTTGGAACTTGTATTTGCAACAAAGTGCTGGCTTTTTTGAAGACTTGTGTAGGAACACATTCAAAAAGCCTGATTCTGGTTGTGAGAGAGAAAAAAAAAAGTATGGAGGCCTTATTTTCAAAAATGTGAAATATAAGGCATGTTTTCACACTAAAATTTCAAAATAAAAACAAGAGGGCATAGATGCAATCATTGGGAAATTTTCATGCACGCTTACTATGTTATTACATATGTTTATATAAAACCCATCTCTGTGTGCTTTCTGGACTGTGATAAGTGACGTTTTATAGCCTGTTGTATAGAAAATGCAAAATATATCTCTGCTCTTCAGCCATTTTTGGTAAATTCAATGTTATAAGTGTTGCTAAATATAGGGAGTTTTATGACATCAGAGCAACAGTTATTTCAGTTTCTTTTTTTTTTTTTTGCCACCATTATAAATTGCCACAATTCCTTTTTTAAAAAAAATTACAGTGTAGTGTTTATTCTAAGGAAGATATGTATGAATGTATATAAAAAGACTCAGCTACTTTTTTTCTTACATGTACAGCCTTCATTCTGTTGCAGTTAAGTTTTAGTATTTGTATGAAAGGTGTGATTTAGAAGGTAAAATATATACATATGTATCTTATAATCTTTTCTCCCCAAAATACTCACATACCCACATACATCCACCCTTTGCAATCACACACACACACATGCACACACATGCACACACACACACACACTTCAGCCATTTTTGGTAAATTCAATGTTATAAGTGTTGCTAAATATAGGGAGTTTTATGACATCAGAGCAACAGTTATTTCAGTTTCTTTTTTTTTTTTTGCCACCATTATAAATTGCCACAATTCCTTTTTTAAAAAAAATTACAGTGTAGTGTTTATTCTAAGGAAGATATGTATGAATGTATATAAAAAGACTCAGCTACTTTTTTTCTTACATGTACAGCCTTCATTCTGTTGCAGTTAAGTTTTAGTATTTGTATGAAAGGTGTGATTTAGAAGGTAAAATATATACATATGTATCTTATAATCTTTTCTCCCCAAAATACTCACATACCCACATACATCCACCCTTTGCAATCACACACACACACATGCACACACATGCACACACACACACACACACACACACAGAGGAATCCGCAGGAATCCATCAGATATGATAGAAGACCAAAATAGGCATATAGTAACAAATATTTACTGACAAATTGAAAAGCAGAAGGCAGACGTTGTGCCAAGGTATTGATGACAAATGGAGTGACTTGCTTCATTGAGATCTTGCTCCCAGAAAACCCCGAGAAGATTTTAGTCCCTAATGAGATGGAACCTTTTCTTATCAAGTAGAATATCACTGGTATACTGCTGCATGAATATGAACCATTATGTGGGCAGGTTACGGAAGCAAAATTGGTTAATTTACACCTTAACTCTGGCTGCTGCAATTGAAAACTTTGTTTCCAATAAAATTATATATATTCTCTGAACCTGATGTGCATGATAAACATTTTTGGAAAGTAAACATGTTCTCAACTAGAAAGTATTTACAATAATTTTTGATTCTGTATTACTACCCATTTAAAAAAATCATCCTCTATCTGTTGATTATTGACTATATTTTAACTTTCCTGGTTTTACATATATATCATTAAATATAGTTTTAGTTTAACACACATTTAAGTAGTAGGAAAGTATAGATTATACACTTGTTTTTGCATATTGTTTCAATGGTGTTCATAGCAATAAATTATTAGAACGAGAAAGTAACGCAAAGAAAACGTATTATTAGGTTGCAAGGCGATGCTTCAGTAAAAATTGGTTGTGTTACTGAGCATCTCCTAAGAGAATGAGATTAAATGTTATAGTAGAGATCTTTACAATTAGCTTTAATCAGCAAAGGCAAAAAATGCAAAACATCTTTTGTGATATTTAGTTGATGAAAAAAGCCAAGAAGTGGCCTGGATTTCAGACATACAGCATCTTAGAAATAGGTATAATTTATAGCAAATCACCATTATCTATGGTTGCCAAGGAATTGTTGTGTATAAAGAATCTTAAAGGCTTTTCATTACCCAGAAAGTGGAAGATATAAAACTAAAATTTAATATCCATTATTTCTGTTACAGGTTCTTATCTTTTTTTTAATCTGCCAGGTTAAAGAATTCACAAGTTTTCCCCACCGCCTCATTCAGTCTTACTCAGGGAAAGCACGTGAAATAAACAGAGAAATATAAAACCATTAATTTACAGCTCAAAGTTTGAAGAAACAAAAAGGGGAGGGGGCTGCTTTTCCATGTGATCTTATGAGCTTAAACTAGTTTCCAACTGAAAAGATTCTAAGATGTGGTGGAGAATAAATTGAATAATGATTTTTATGCAGTGTATCTATAAAACATGCTGTTTGGGATTTCAATGTTTCTTCCCATCATAAATGTAAAAATTGTATGCAATTATGATGATATATTCTAATATTGCCAGTAAAAATATTTCTACTCTAATTGGTCTACACAAATTTAGCTTTTTTTTTTTTTTTTTTCTTTTCCTAACTGGAGAAAGAAAAGTACGGAACATGAATTAGGGAGAGAAAAAGACTTGAATAAAATTCCAAGTACCAAACATATCAGGGTTCCATGCATAGCTCACAGTTAATAGAGAATTTCACACTACCTGGCATAAATTTGGTTACATCTCTAGACTGTAACTTTTCTGATTGAGTATGCTTCTTTTTTATCCATGTAATGTGTTGCCTTTTTTACAAAACAAATAGAACAATAATGTGTGAGGTGGTCCATCCCTAAGACATCGAAGAAAGGCCACATGACCCTACCCTTTCTAGTGCTTTGTGTGATTGGGTATCTAAGGGTTTTTTGGTTTTGTTTTGTTTCGTTTTTCTGTCGCAAGGCCAATTTATCCATTATTGGAAATGCTAAGCAAGTGGAATTTACTGTTTTGTTAATAAAATATTTCTTAATACAACTGTGGATTTTTTGAGTTTTAAAAGTTATATTCGGCTCCATTTTGTGACAAAGTGCTACACCTAAGAAGACTCCATTTGAAGGGAAGACCTGTCCTTACACAAGCAGGCAAAAATGTTGACTCTTTTTCTTCCAGATTTTATTATTTATTAAGTATCTCTACGTTCACATACTCAAGAATGCAATCACTGAATGTACCTTGGTTTGTATCTGTTCATCTTGATATACTTGAAACCATGAACTCATAGACCTGGTTGAAAACAACATGAAGATGCAGATTTCATAAATATGGTTTTCTCTGTACAAAGCAATATAGTCGAAGTTAAGTAAATCTGTGATTGAGTTCCAACCTATCATTTGCTAGTTCCATTTTACAGGATTTCCGACTCTCACTTTTCTCATCTGTAAATTAAGGGTTATAATATCAGCCTCATAGGGTGATAAGGATAAGAGAGTACTATACCCAACAAAACTAAGTGCAAATAAAAAGTGGCCACTAGTAATACTCTTATTTTTTATCATAATAATCATTTTGAGAAATCACATTTAAAAAGTTTGCTACTTGAAAAAGAAAAACAAAAAATGTATAAGGAAACATTCTTGTTTTCATGTAACTATATTACAATTATTTTCACAGAGAAAGCAGGTTTTTTGGAAATCAGATGCCCTATCAGTTAAGTTTTAGTCCAATAGGAACTTTTACAACATAGATATTTGAAAATAATTTTCTGATATAAAAATGAGTTTTGCCCCGACCCGCAGGACAGTCAAACGGGTACCTGGGTGAGGTCGGTGAAAAAGGGGACTCACATAAAACTTACACACACACACACACACACAGAGTGGAGACAAGATGAGGTGCTGATCAAGTCTTCGTTTATTGCAGAGCAAACTGTGCTTTATATACAGGCTGGTGGGCACCAATTGGTTGCCCGAAAATGAAATACAACAGTATGAGCCAATCATTGATGTGGGTGGATCTCCCATTGCCTAGCAACAGTTGGTAACATAATTTCTGAGATGTGGTTTGCTCAATGAGGAAGTGAAGCCTAAGGTTTCTAAGATGGCAGACAATTCTCAAGAAGCTCCCAAGATGGCTTCCATATGCAATGCCCTCCACAGAGTTTGATCTTTTCTTCAACAGTAAAATGTTTCAGAATAAATGCATAATTTGTACCTATTATTGTTTTAGATCCATGTACTATTTTGTATTAGTATTGCCATGCTTTTGAAAATGTAACAAGAGAAACAACCTACCTTCCTTAACGTCTAAATTAAAGGCTATCTAATCTAGCTTTCCTTAAAAATTAGGATATTTCAAAGGTTCTGGCTGTATACAACTTATTATCAGCCATATAGACCAAGGATCATTGGATTCTTGACCTGTGGGGTGCACAGATCCCCAGAGTCCTCTGGCATCGGAGATTACCAGCTTTTAGGTATTTTTATATCTATATCATCTATCTGTATATGACTGTACAGGTGTATATGAATGAGCATTTTCCTGGAAAAAGGTGTTTTATTAGTTCATCAAATCCTCAGACTCCAAAATTACCTCCAAGAGATTGGAAACCACTGAAACACAACTGACCATAAACAAAACTGTTATGAAAATAATACTGAAGATGAGTGGTTCAGAGGATATTAAGAAAGCATCAGAGAAACCACAAACTGACTGGTAGTGCCCAGATTTGAAAATGACTATCTGTGGGAACCAGGGCAATCACTCAGTCATACTAAGTTTATTAAACTATAAAAGAGATAAAGTGAGACAACCTATACGATTGTGAGGGTTAAAAAATATAATGCTACTAAATGCTTTAAATAGGGATCAATGTTTTATTAAAAGATAAAATTATAAATAAAGTTTACTTCTGTAGGGTTTTTAAAGTGTACTGCGTAGCTACTAAGAGAGTAGAATCATCATAAACTTGTTTATTTAAAATTAAGAATACTTTAGAGTTTCAAGTTAATATTTCTCCCAATATAGGTGACACACAATGTCCCACACAGAGCACTGTCTAGCCAGTGCTAAAAGGAGCGTCCTTTTGCAAGGCAGTCTAATTTGTGGTGGGATAACCGCATATCTAGCACACTCTGTAACTTCCATTGATTGGTTCTACTGGGTCGTCAGAAGAGTCATGACACATTTTTGCATAGGAAAATACGTCATACCTTCTCTGATGACCCAATAATACTCTTCATGAAAAATAGAGTATCCCTTCTATCTGACAAGCTCTTCAAAACCATTCCTTTCCTCTAAACCATGCCTATGGTTTTCCTTCTCCAAACTTAACATTCTGACTTCCCTTGGCCATTGTTCCAATTTAATGGGTTCTAAACTTCTCATAACCTAATAGCCTTCTTTGAACCTCTTTTCTTCTCCAAATATGCTATAAAATAACCACAGGACTTGGTGATACGCCGTGCAGCAATGGAGTTTTCAGCTACCTTGATTTCAATGTTTTCCTTTCTGATGACACTAGTTTTTAAAAGTGCATAATATTTGTTTGATTTATATTAAATGTGCGATCAATGAAAATCATCAGATTCTTTTTTTCCCAAGCCAAGTTTCCTTTAACTTAACCTAGGGAACTTATTATTTGAATTTAAATGTAGGATTTTATATCTTACCATGAGAAATTTTACTGTATTATATTTGAATACTAGACAGTTCAGATAAATGTATATCTTGGTCCTCTCACTTGATGTTCTAAAACTCATCATTGATTAATGTTAAATATATTTATTGGGTTGCCAGAGAAGTCAAGACACGTTTTTGCATGGGAAAATATGTCACGACTTTTCCAACAAGTCATTAGATGAAAATGCATTCACTAGGAAATGTACTGGAGGGATTCCTCCTGAGACCTCTCACTAAACTATGCTTTTCAACCAGGGACATTTCTGCTCTCCAGGAAACACTTGGTAATATCTGAATACAGTCTGGGTTGTCAATGGGGGTGAACAGATAACTGGTATCTACTAGGTAAAGATCAGAGCTTCTGCTAAACAGCATACAGTGCACAGGTCAGCCTCTCCCCCGACCACAGTTATCCTTTCCCGAGTGTAAATTGTACCAAGGTTGATGGGCATGATATACACCAACTGACTAGGGTATTACAAACGAGCTTGCCGGGAGCTCTGAGAAGGAATTTGCTCAGCATATCCAGAATGTTTCTTATCTAGAAGATAAGAAACTTGGTTGCCTTGCAATCAGGATACCTACCAATCTCCTAACAAATGACTCATGCTGTTTATCAATTCTTACTACTCCTTTTTTTTTTTTTTTGGAAAGGTTTTTGCTATAGGGCACGTGCGCTCGCCAGACAGAGAGAGAAATAGAGACAGAGAGGGAGGAATCACCCCCCAGGGAGGATGGTCACGCCGCAATCCCTTCTCCATTCTCCTCTCGGGATCTAGGACATTCACACACACGTCCCCGGCGTGGGTTTAAGCCCCCGGGTCCGGGACTCGAACCACGGTCGACTATGTGGGAGTCCAGTGACATAGCCATTACACTAACTGCTGGCTCCCCTTCTGACCACTCCTTTTTAAAAGTGCTCATAAGCAGCTGTTTTTTTTTTTAAGATAATTCTAATTTTGACTTTAAGCTCATCACTGTAGAATTTAAATTTGAGTATTATTTTTGAACATTGAACATTACTCCTTTGAATGTTACTTCTGAAATCAGAGTAAAACTTGCTTCCTCCATTCTTCTAATGTCACATCTTGCTTTGTAAAATGTCAAAATAACCAGTGTACTTTTTTTTTTTTTTGGAGAGGTTTTTGCTTTAGGGCACGTGCACCCGCCAGACAGACAGAGAGAGACATAGAGACAGAAAGCGAGAAATCACCCCCCAGGGGGGATGGTCACGCCGCAATCCCTTCTCCTCCATTCTCCTCTCGGTATTTTGGGCACACACGCACACGCGCCCGGCATGAGATTTAAGCCACCGGGTCTGGGACGTGAACCACAGTGGACTACGTGGGAGTCCAGCGACATAGCCATTATGCTAACTGCTGGTTCCCACCAGTGTACTTTTCATCAGAGTTGTCTGGCATGTAATTGGCCTTAGTATAAACAGATAAGATTTTCAAGAAGGAATCTGGAGACCATTGACTCTTCTGCCTTGAACATCAATTATCTCTGGCATTCTATACCTTGGAGTCTGACTTCCAGAGGTTTAGTCCTAAGTGTAACTTCTGGCCTGCTAAATCCATCCCAGAATTTCCAGTGAGTATTTGTTTTCAGAAGGTCACATTAATTGACTTTTCCTTCCATCATCAAACTTTTTCAATAACAGAATGCACTTTGGAAAGTTTAATTCCAGGGAACGCTGGAAGACAAGTAGGGAAGGGAGTTAGGGGAGTAAAAGCCCTTTAAGATTGATTATGCAATAGGTTACTGCTGTGGACAGTGCTATTTGGGGCTGCTAGGAAGCTCTGTAGAACATGCTTCAGAACTGTTCCACCTGACCTGAGGTGCAGCTCAGTGCCACTGCCACCACCACAGCCTCCACCACCACCATCGTCACCGCTTGAGAGCTGAACATACAGGTCAGGCTTGTATACACCTAGCTAATTAGGTTGAGGTGGGAGGATTGCTGCAGGACCTTGTCAAAAATATGTGTCTTGGGACAAGCCCATGGCCTGGAGGTTAATGTTCACCACACCAGGTATGAGCCTTAATTTAGCCATTTAAAAAATACACTGGATGAGTGTGCCTGCATGGCCAGAATCAGCAAAGGAGGGAGAAGGAATTGCTTTGTGACCATTCCCACAAGGGATGTTTTCTCGCTTTCTTTCCCTCTCTCTCTTCCTCTCTCTCTCCTCTTTCTGGTGAGAGCACATACCTTCTAGAAAATTTTAGAAAATCAAAACCAAAACAAAACAACAAACAAAATCTCTCTTGATCAGCTTGTAGGCACAGTAGTAACGCGCATCTCCAGCAAAGCTGGATCCATATGGAAGACTGAACGATAGTTCCCCAGTCAATCTGTACGTGCTGGGTACGTGCCCCAGATCCTAGCTGGGAAAGCTGGAGACAACTGCTACGTGAGACACTGTGGATGGTGCTTACCTTTCTCTCTCTCTCTGTCTCACTCTTGATAAAGAAATAATTTAAAATAACTCTCTTGCACAGAGAAAACAAAGAATTATTTCACCTGAAGGTCAAATAATTTAGAATGTATCCATCATGGTTTATCAGTCTTCCATTAAGGGCTCCTAGAGGGCAAGAAGGTGGAATGATAACTCCAAAGTCCTGGTGTGGTTTTGCAATCTGGCTGAGTAGGCTCTCTAATATAGAGAGAAGAGAGTTGCAAGTGCTTGTAGCTAAAGCCATTAGGTTATGGTACTTTAAAAATGATGGGATCCAGCAGGTGTCATGATATTTAGGGTGCTGGTTTCTCACGTGGCCAACTGCAGTATGAGTCCCAGGCATGGCAGCTTGAGAAACACACTGGGCGTGTGTGCGTACGTGCCCAAAATCCTAGGGTGTGATGGGAGGGAAGGGATTATGGTATGACCATCCCCCCTTGGGGGTATTTTCTCACTTTCCCTCTCTCTGTTTCTCTGGTGAGCAAACATGCCCTATGGCAAAAAACTAAAAAAAAAAAAAAAAAAAGGAAAGAAAAAGACAAAAAACAGGATGGTGAGTGCTAGGGTATGGGGGGTGGGGGGTTCACTTATATCACCTGCACAATTTTTTAGGCATTTATGACTTGACACTTTTACTTACATTGCATTTAGGTTCCTGTCTATTTCCTGTTCACAAGTGATTTGTGTTCTGAATTGAACAGCATTTTCTCCAAAGTAATTTAACCCCATTCTCTGAGCACCTTGTATTTTCCCTGTGGCTCTAAGTTGGTTTTCTTAGGAGCACTATGGCTAGTTTCTGGTTATCTGCAATCCTTTTCTACCACAAGAGCAGTAGTCTAGGACACATGTGTATCATTTTCTCAGTTTACCAGATAATTTATCCCAGTGACTGTTACATTCAGCAGTTTCCATCTAAAACCCAGCTGCTGGTCTCGTCCAACATAACTGAGGACCACTAGGCACATATCATAACTCTTCTTTGGGAAAACGTAGTCGTGGAAATCAGATTCACCTGTTCTATTTCTCCATGTGTTCTTCACAAGTTACTTTATTCTATTGCCTGCTGTGAAGCCATCTCAGATGCCTGCCATTAGCTGGGAGAGAGTGGCAATAGAAATATTCCCTCCCCTATCTGTGGGAAAAGCATAGAGTATGAACCTTTAAAAAGTTTAAATGTTAGATATTTGGGAAAGTCATGACATGTTTTTCTATGCAAAAATGCATCATGACTTTCCCAACAATCTAACATTTATTTTCTCAGTGATAAATTTCAATACTTGAGTCAGGAAGGAGTGGAGGAGGTTGTGCCTTTACCTTACTAACTTGCCCAAACACACTGTACATGGTGCAAGGTCTCACCTTTAGACACTTGACCCGGGCTTGTGTATTTCCTTTGGATGGCAGGAAATATTCCACAGAGAGGCTCACTAGCCTCTTTATGCACTTTGCATTTCTCCTTCACGTTCTTTTATCTTCATTATTTTTTGTTCTTCCTCTGACTTGGACATCCTCATGATCTCGAGGAGGAATTTTAAGGTATGGCCAATTTGGATTTTTGTAGGGGAATTTTTCAAGTACTGCATATGAAAAAAGGGAATGTAGGCTGCCAAGTGGTCTTGTACTCGGAATACAGTTTAATTTTTCTCCTTTTCTATTTATTTTGTTGCTGCTGGTGGTGTTAATGTATTATTTTTTTAAAAAAATCAGAAATTAGGCCAACCAGTGGTGTAGTAGTAAAGCGACTGGAACCCACATGGCTGACTGTGCAGTTTGAGTTTCAGACTCAGTGACTTGGAAGACACTGGGCACATGTGTGAGCAGGCCCAAATCCCAAGAAAAGAGTGGAGTAGAAGGCATTGCGGTACGGCTGTCCCCCTGAGGGTTGCTTTCTTGCCTTCTCTCTCTCTTTCTCTCTGGCAAGCAGACACACCAAAAAAAATCAAACAGCACACTGCACATACTGTCATTCGCCCATCAGCAAGCCTCACAAAGTGTCTGATGTAATTTTGAACCAAATTCCAAATTATGCAATTATTGACTTGAATAGACACACCATATTCTCTTACCTCTTTCTGATTCCCACATCCTTCATTCTGGCAGATGTCAGGGACAAGGCAACAATGACTCCTATGTGTATTTTTTTCCTAATCATTATTTAATTTTATTTATTATTATTTCTAATTTTTAATTTGCTACAGGACAAGTATACTCACCAAAGAGAAACAGGGAGAGAGAGAGGAAGCAATCCTCTAAGTCCAGGGCTCAAACTGCTGTTGGTCACATATGGGAGTTTAGCACCTTAACAACCATGCTACCTCCGGCCCCCCCTAGATAAAATAGTCTTAAAATGAGAGTTGTCATGGAACCCTGATTCTAGTCACGACAGTTACTTCTGATGTCTTTCCATTTATTACCTCTTAAAACTTATTTCTGGTGCCAGCAGGTGGTGTGGTTGTTGAGGCACTGGACTGGATTCCCACATGGTCTTCCATGGTTCAAGTCCTGGACTCGGTGGATTAAAACTCATGCTGGATACATGTGTATGTATGCCCAAAATCTCAGGAGGTGAATGGAAGAGAAGGGACTGTGGTGTGGTCATCCCCCATGGCGGGTGATTTCTCTCTTTATCTCTCTCTGTCTCTCTCTCTCTTTCTCCAATCAGTTCACATGCCCTGTAGCAAAAATCTCTAAAAAAATCAAAAACAAAAATAACCAAAAACCTTATTTCTAAGTGTACATTTTTTTAGAGCTGTAATTCTATTTGCACATTTTCTCATTTGACCTTAGCCATATTTAATTTAGTTTTTCATTTGTCTTTAGAGCGTCTGGCTACTGGGTAACATATCTCTTCGATTTTTAAAACCTTCTCCCAAAGTCTACAGCATATGTGCGACCTATCCCAAAGGTTTCGTCCCTTTTCTATTATGAATTTCACAGTATTTCTTGTCCCTTCCATCACTACACCAGCACCTTGTTGTCTCTTGCAGGTGAAAATTAGTTCCAGAGATCAATTGACTTTGTCGCCTTTCAAGACTTGTCCAGATGATCTACTTTTATTAAGATGATATTTTTCATAGGTAAAGTAGCTGAAATTTTGACATTTTGGCTCCATGCCAATTTTATTACCTATGCTATAAAATCTTACTAGTCCTCTTTACAAAACCACTTTCCTTTCTCTATCCTTTTATTGTCATCAGGATATTCTCATCACACTTTAATGTTATGGTTTAAATTTTCATTCCTGGGCAAATATTTTAGATGGAAGGATACTCTGTTTCTGATAACTCCTGCTTTTAAAATATATTTAATTTGGACTTCTGATGAAAACTTCAAATGTGATTTTTTTAAAGAGTGAAGCATGTAGTTAAAATTTTCTCCACAGCATGATAATCATTACAAGCATTTATAGAGTGTTTTGTGGCTTACAAAGTAGTTTCAAATATTTTATTTTCATAACCTCATATACAGATAAGTAAGATGGTATATAGATATTTCAAAAATTTTCACACTGGGACCAGCAGTTAGCGTAATGGCTATGTCGCTGGACTCCCACGTAGTCGACCACGGTTCGCGTCCCGGACCCAGTGGCTTAAAACTCACACCAGGCACGTGTGCGTGTGTGCCCAAGATCCCGAGAGGAGACTGGAGGAGAAGGGATTGCGGCATGGCCATTCCCCCTGGGAGGTGATTTCTCGCTTTCTGTCTCTGTCTCTCTCTGTCTGGCGAGCGCACGCTCCCTATAGCAAAAACCTCTCCAAAAAAATAAAATTTTCACACTCAAACCCTGATATATTTTATATATAAAATATATACATATTTTTATGTATATGTATATTAGAAACAGAATGGTTGAAAAATAACTAAGCTACCTAGAAAGTATTATTCATGAAAAAAACTAACTAGCCAAATAAACTAGCCAGCTCTCAGCTATTTTTATTTGTTTTTTTATTCTATGGTTATGAGGATATGGAAAGCACCGTGGTTATTCTTTTTTTTTTTTTTTTTTTTGAGGGGTTTTTTTTATTGGGGCCGTGCGCCTCAGCGAAC